>NC_142503.1:71753750-71925625 GCF_057876585.1 Rhinolophus sinicus
AAAACTGATGTTGAGATCCATAAAATCAGAAAAGGTTAATTTTCATAAAACAATTGAGACAAAAGTGGTCAAAGATCAATCCTCCTAAACAGCACTAGGATCAAAGGGCTTCACAGGAGAATTCCAACAAATATTTAACAATCACACTATGAAATGCTTTTAAACTGCTCCAGGCATAAAAGAGAAAGCAAGTTTATAAAAAGAATATGACATTGATACTAAAGTCTTATTAAAACTGTACTTTAAAAACAGACTGTCGAACAGTCTCACTTATATTGATTCAAAAAACTTAAATAAAATACTCAAGAAAATACAGAAAATTAAAAGATAATTATAGCATAACTAAGTTTTATTGTATGTGTAATGATTCAACACTAAGACATCTATTAATACAAGTAATATAAATCACCACTGTAGATGATAAAAAAAACATTTGAAAAACAGATTTCATATATGCAAATAACAACCAGTTAGAAAATACAGCACGAGAAAAATGACTCTATATACACTACCAAGTTCGAACAGGAAATAACAATCACAAAGATGAAAAGATTTCTTTGAAGAAGAATTTAAACCAGAACTGAAGGACATGACGAAATGTAACAACATACTATGTCATTGGATAGAAATGCTCAGTGTCTTTATAGAGATTTTAATTATATCTAAGTTATTCTATTGATTTGATACAACCTAAATAAAAATATGTGTTAGTTAGACAAACTAATAATAACTAATCATATCATAATTAATCATCATGTTTAAATAGAAAAATTTCTAGCAAAACTCTGAAAAAGAATAAGGAAGACTACATGAAGGACCAGTCTTATGAGAATATTACTTATGATATATTTATAACAAATATTAATAAAGCTTCAATATTAAAACAGTGAAGTATTGGCTCAGACAGATCAATGTCTCAGAATACAGTATCCAAAGTTTATATAAATATATGTATATAAATTTGAAAGATGATAAAGTTAGTATATCAAATTAGTAGGGAAAAGATGAACTATTTAAAAAATGGCATTGGAATAACTAATGAAAAGTAAGCTGTACTTCACACCAGACAGCAAGATAAATTCCAAACAGAACAATGTTTAAATAATACATAAATGCACCAGAAAAATACTGGGAGAATTACTTGATAAAATTGGAGAGACAAAAACCTTTTTAAGTATAACTCAAAATCCAGAAGTCACTAATGAAAATATGTAAAGAACTTCTGCAAAGCCAAAAGAATTATGTAGCCAAAGGCCTAATAAAAAATGAAGAAACAATATTTGCTAAATCAGGTCAAAAATGCCTCAACTTTAATATATAAAGTTCCTTAAATGCTAATATTGATGAATATTACTAAGAAATATAAATAAGAAAAATAATAATAACCCAATAGATCTTTGGTAAAAGAATATGATCATACAGTTCACAGGAAAGCAAATGTTCTTTAAAATATAAAAAGCAATGCATGGATTCAATGAGACTAAAAGAAATGTACATTAATGATACAGAAATGCCACTTTTTTAACCTTTCACTTGGAAAGAAGAATAAAATTTCATTTGACCCTCTTGGTCAGGCTGCGTGGAAGCCAGTCTCATGTATTTCTAGAGTCCGCATATACTCGTATTTGCAGCTTCTATCAGGAGCAATTCGATAATATCTATGAAAATTAGAAATGCATATGTATTTTGACCCAGTGATTTCCCTTCTGTAAAGCTTAACATGGATATACTTGTGTTTTAAATAATAGAAATAATAGGTTATTAATTACATGAAAAAAAAGTTGTATTTTAAAAAATAAGTGTTCACCAATAGAGAGCTGTTTAAATTATGGTGCATCCATATAATGCAATACTATGTGAATGTAAAAAATTAAAAAGCTCTTAATGTGTGCATATGGAAAGATTTATTAAGTGAAAAAAACAAGGTCTAGAATAGTGTGTATCTAATACCACTTTTTCATGAAAATAGGAAAATGAAAATACATAGTCATATTTGCTTATTCACACATAAAGAAACTGCTAATAGTGGTTGTCTGTGTGGTAGAGACCTTCGCTCTATAACTTATATTTAATATATTTTATAAATGTTGGCCATGTAAAAAATATTGTCTAGTAAAATAATTAAAATTTAAAAATATAAATTCTCAATATTGTATGAATATCTCTGAAACTTAGCTTCCTGTTAAATCTAGGTAATAGATTTAGAGTTGTACCTTTATTCTATTTTTAAGTATCCAGGCAGCAATTGCAATTCTGTTTACTTCTGCATTGTTGTCATCTAGTTTAAAATATAGATTATCTCATATCACACAGCTATCCAAATGTTTTACATTTAGCATAAATCATGCAATTTGAGTTCCTACCGTTTCCCTGAAAGTAAGACCTAGCCAGACAGTCAGCTCTAATGTGTCTTTTGAAGCAAAAATTAACATAAGACCCAGTATTATTTTACTATAAGACCCAGTATAATATACTATAATATAATATAATATAATATAATATAATATAATACAATACAATTCCAGGACTTACATTAATTTTTGCTCCAAAAGACACATTAGAGCTGATTGTCCGGCTAGGTCTTATTTTCAGGGAAACACGGTATTAATGAGATTTTTTTTCTTAAATATTTTAAAACACAGTAAAGAAAATAATAGAGGCATATTTTAATGTCAAAGACACAACACTATTTAAGTCACTGTATTTACAAACCAATCACTGTTTCTGCCTCCCTCCAAAGAACCAAGCTGGCAAAACACAAATAAGATTGGGAATTCATTGAAAAGTCTTCCCCAAGCCCCTCCTCCACATCCCACCGCCACCACCATACACACCCACTTAAAAGTAGAACCACAGACTCCAGTGAAGGCATCAAATCCAGTTACTTGTACTTAGATTTGATGCCTTCCCACACAGTGGAAGAAGATTTAAATGTCACCAAACTCTCCGAAAACATTTGTTGGAATGTATGTTTGATATGTGAAGAATATTTATAGTTTTGACACCCTGTTGAAATTAGGGCATGAAGATTAGCAATCACTGAACCTGTAGCATACATCAACTCCAGTGGTGGTTAATCAGTACGTGCTGCCTGGGCATCAATAGTAGGACCATTGATTGTGGAGATGCCCTAAATCTCTATGGTGAAAGCAAAAGGCACAGCTGGGCCCAAACTCACACTTGTCCCCACCACAGCACTAGCTGTGTTCTACTCCCAAGACCAGACCAGCCATCAGCTAAGTAATCCAGGTAATCCAAGTAAATACCACTACATAATCCAAGTCAACACAGTGTGGGGCAGAGGAATTACCTAGCTAACCGCTACCCAAATTCCCAACCCCCAAAATTTTGAGGTATAATAGAGTATTTGCTATTTTAATACACTAAGTTTTGGAGTAGTTTGTTATGTAGCAATATATGTATATAAAAGAAACAACAAAGGAAACACGATTAATGGAGCCACAGATATAACTGACATATTTTTTAAATGAAAAATGTTTAAGTTGTTTTGACTTTCCATCCTCAACCAAGCAAAAAACCGTTTGCAACAAAGGGCAATTTAACTAAGTTGAATTTTCATCTCCCTATGAGTGTTTTGTCCCTATTCAACCTACACGCAATTAGGCTACTATGTCTCACCTCAATTAAATACTGTACTTTCACAATGCAAAGGACTATAGATTTTAAAAATTAAGAAATTATATTACCAATGTTTGAATTGTTATTCATATCATGATAATATTAAAAAATCACAATGAGCATATTTTATTAGATATCAACCACTTCGATTATAATAATTTTTCAATTATTCTAGTCCCTTTTCATTTTCAGCCTTTATTTTCAACATTCCTAAGACTGACGGTTTGGCGGGCCTCTGGCAGCCTGACTAGACCCTTTAATAACTTCTACTTGCTAAGAACAGCGATGCTGACATGGACCTGCCTGGCGAAGGCCTGTTTAACATTAGCTCCATCTCAGTCCAGAGGTGTGACAGAGATGCTGAGCTATATTGCTTTAGGCCTGCTGGCAAGAGAAAACCTGTTTAATTACCTGCCCCAGCTGTACTTACTAAGTGGAATGATTATTAAATCTGTCTCTCTATTTCACAGTTTCAGTGTACTCTTCAAATGTATGCCAAGAGGAATGGAGGACATGGATTCTGTAAGAGTAGGCAGGATAAAATCCTCGTCACGTCCAGTGTCTTCAGAGTATTGTAGCCTAGGGCTCAGCCAACTCTCTGTCCTCTCATATAAAAATGGAAGATTCTTAGATGCTCTGCCAACTTTGTAACTGAATGTAACCTGTCATCATTTATCCACATTACTGTCCAGTTCATGTTCAAAGGAAGGTAATTCTTGGCTTGTTCCTACTTCTTTACCTGCCGAAGGACAATTTCAGTCCTTTATTCTGAAGTCCAAAGACATGATAAAATCACAAACTTGTGTTGCTCCAATTTGCAAATTTCCCTCCATCTGTTTCTCAGAGTTTATTGCTATGCTACCATTAACAGCAGAGGGATCTGACGCATATCCTCAGAGAAGACTTAAATGACCTGCTTCCATTAGTTTCTGCTGTATCATTAAAGTCATGCAAGCTTTGATTCTACCCTATAATATATCCATGCTTATAATAATATAAATATACTAGTTAAATCATTAAATTTTATATTAAAATAGAGTCTCCAAGAACATGATGAGTTTATTTTGTAGTTTACCTTGTACCTTTAAATAGCTTTTGCACACTGCTCAGAGGTAAGCACCAACGTTTGGGGAAAGAGTCAAACTTTCACTGATGCTGTACTAAAAACATTTTTTTTTTATTCATATAATTTTATAACATATCTCATTTTTGGGGGGAATTATCTACTTTATAACCACTGGTGAATTACATCTCACTCTTGCCTGTAGACTTTAATATAGTATGTGTTAAATTCTGCAACCAGAAAGTAAACTAACTTGTATTAACTCTACTGGCATAGTGATTACGTATCTTAACCTAAGTGCCAGTTTAAATGATACAGTTAATCTCCTTTACTATTTAGTAATTAAAATTTATTTCTCTTTTACAATTTTGTTTAGAGTTTTGAGTCAGGAAGTTAGTGCCACGATGTGGTAATTCTAGGTTAAATGAATACAGTAGGCCGTGAGAATTGGCCAGAGCAGTGCTATATCTCCCTCCTGTCAGAATGTGGTGTGACAATGTGAAATATAACTGCAAATCATAACGATAGAGACTTTGTCGTTAAGCATTTATGAGGTTAGTAAGGGAAAAACTGCACCCTTTCCTCACCCCACCAAACCTTAAGGTTTTCAATACAAATAAAAGCATTGTCATTTGGGATATTAATAAAGCCTGCATGACCAGCCATGTCTTCTTGAGTATGCCACAGAGATTACATCAACATTGAATAAAATATAATTTAATCGTGGCTTTATACTCACCCTTTACTGAGAGGTTTGTACCAGTAATTTTGCCCAGCTGTATGAAATGTCACAGAACTTTCTGTGATCTTTGAGATCCAAATCATGGAACATGAGGAATAGTGGGATGGAAGAAAGCCCTTTGGATTTAGCATCCAGTCTGAGTTTGATTCTTATCTCTGAGGCTCATTTTTTATGTTATCTGAAATTCATTATTCCACTCTTTTTTTTTTTTTTTCTTGTTAGTTTATTTATTTTGTCCTTTTATTGTATGAGTCTCTGTAATAAATAAAAATTCCTGGGTCTCCTGCTCATATGATGGTCACTTTTGTCTGTCAGCCCATCAGCATCTTTTTTTTTTTTTTAGGTCTAATTGAGATACAACATTATATTAGTTTCAGGTGTACAACATAATGATTTAATATTTGTATATATTGTAAAATGATCACCACAGTAAGCCAACTTAACATCTGTCACCATATGTAGTTACATTTTTTCCTTGTGATGAGAACTTTTCAGATCCACTCTCTTAGCAACTTCCAGATATGCAATACAATACTAACTATAGTCACAATGCTGTACATTACTTCCCCGTGACGTATTTATTTTATAACTGGAAGTATGTACTTTTTCATTTTACTCTTCTTGATATCAGTTTTTCATCTGCAAAATAAAGGGTTTGTTATAGAATGATCACTTGAAAATTATTTTCCAAGTTTAAAATTCAAAATGTTTATTGTATTCTTGAAAGGTTGAGAGGATTAAATAACTAAATTCTTTTGATATATGCACCCTTTCCTCACCCCACCAAACCTTAAGGTTTTCAATACAAATAAAAGCATTGTCGTTTGGGATATTAATAAAGCCTGCATGACCAGCCATGTCTTCTTGAGTATGCCACAGAGATTACATCAATGTCTGGTGTAATACTGAGCATAGGGTCTGGCACAGAGCAAATTATTACAAAGTGTGCTCTGAATGTTTTCCTATGGCCATGTTTAGCCTGTCTTATGCTACATAACTTCACACTAGAACAGGTTCACATTACTTTAGGTTTCATAATAATTCACTAGTTGTCATCAATGTTTGGGTCTCCTTTCCTTCTGGGCATACTGAAGATTACATTTATCAGGCTCTGTGTAAATTATAATTTGGATAGGGATGTGTCAGTAGTTCGGACCAAATAAATGGGAGCAGAGGAAAATTTTGTTACTTCTTGGCTGAGATAGGAATGTCTAAGTACATTTCTCCAGGCTCTCCTCCCTCTGCTGTCGGGACATGACTCAGTTGCTGCAGGAACAGAATGGTGGCACCTGTGGCAGTCTGGATCCCCGAGTGCTTATGTGGAGCAGAGATACGTCACAGTCCACAGGGTATGTACCATGAGCAAGAAATACAGTTGCCATTAGGTCACTGAAAATTTTGGCTGTTTTTAATGTGGTATAACAGCCTACCCACTAAAATGAATTCCCACACATCATAAGGGGTATATTTAGCCCTACCTTTCTCAGCGCCACTCAGATACAGTTATTTGTTTCCTTCCCCTCAAGTTCATCATTAAACCACAAACCAATTTGGTTAATAATTGCTATCTTTACCTCCTAAATCTATCTTACATGTGCCCCTTCCTGTCTGGTCCTGCTATTACTCCCTTAGTCCAGGCCTTCAGCTGCTCTCATCAGGTTATTACTATAACCGCCTGACTGGTCTTACTGCCTCCAGATTACTCAAATATCTTTACCTTTGATTAAATGTAAAATGCAACATTGCCTTATTGGTCACCTTCAAACGTCAGGAGTCACAGCCTAGCAATGTGACATACAAGCCTTCCATGACTTGGCCTGTTGTTCCCTCCATTCCCTTCCTTTCTTTCCTGTTAAGCTAATGTCTGGTAATACTGAGTTGCCTGTAGTTCTACCACACACCACATTGCTCATGCTGTTCTATTTATCTAGAATTACCTCCTATTCATTCCTCATCTGACTCATTTCTACTCACATTTTAAGATTCAGTCATAAATATTTTTCTTGAAATCCCAGGCCATATTGTACGCTTCTGTGTGGAGCAGAGCTACGTCACAGTCCACAGGATATGTACCATGAGCAAGAAATAACAGTTGTCGTAATAAGTATACACCTATTCAGTGTATACTTCTAAGCTTTTTGTTATGTTATTATAATGAAACTATTTGTGTCCTTTTTGCCTACTAGACCCAGAACACATAAAGACAATATGCGTGACGTTACATTACCTTTGTAGTTCTCAGCTCTTTCAACAATGCCTGCTAGTGCTCTGTAAACGTGGGTGTAATAATCCTAGCCATGAGGATCACTATTCTTAATGCCCAGAACTCCAATGCTTCTCCCTCTGATTCAGCTTTTACTTGCCCCCTCTTTCACCATCGCATTGCCTCCTCACACAGCCTCTTTCTGCTTGGATTTTTGTTTCAGTTTTCCTGCTGAAGCAGAAGTCATGCCATAGAACAAGCCCCTGAGACATGGGCTGGCCATGCCTTGTTCTTCTCATTACCTTTTTTCGGAGGTAAACTTTGCTCAACTTATGCACCCTGCTAAGAAGAGGGATATCACCAGGAACAAACTGATCACTTGTGATTTATGATGTAGCTCTCTTTCTGATGTCAAGTGTTTCCCTCTTTTTTTTTTTTTTTTTCAGAAACTGCTTTCTTTACCTGCTGTATTAAACTCCATATGTACCTGTAACTCAAGTCAGGCTCAAAGGACCATAGTTCTATCTTCTGCTTTTCAAAGGGATTTACTCCCCTGCAACAGAAACAACATTTATAAATTATTAAATTTATTGGGGTGAGAGTGTTAAGTAAAATTACTTAGGTTTCAAGTGTACCATTCTATAATATAACATCTGTATATTGCATTTTGTGTTCACCACCCAGAGTCAGTTCTCCTTCCACCACCATGTACTCGACCCCTTTTACCTCTCACAAGCAACCATTTTTGAGCATCTGCTTTTGCCTCTGTACTTTACAAAATAACCTGTTAGAGCCCAGTTCTCAAAGGTCTTTCCTTTTTATTTTATGTATATATATTTGGAGGGAGAAGCAGTTAAAGAAAACAATGACAGTTCATATTGAAGTGGTAGGTGACATGGTGATTAAAGTCCAGAATAAAAGGAAAGTAGTTTGAAGCCGTTAATACACCAATGCAAAGAGAAGCTAAGAGCAACAGCAATAGTAGTATCTGCATTGTACTTTTCAAATTAAAGTATTTTTAATCTGGACAATGTCATGATTTTCAGTTATTTCACACTAAAAAAATTACAAAGGGGAAATGGGAAATTTATAGTTAATATAAGTTTATAAGTAAAATGCATTTATAATTAATTTTATAATTATGGTTCATGTCATGGAAATTATACCAATAACCATCAGTCACCATTGCCTCTATTCAGAAAGGCCTGGGATGTTCTCAAGGATCACAGAGTGTGTCCTTGATGGTAAAATCCTTGTTTTAGAACTCACCTGGAACCCTTTTGAAAAGCTAACCCATTCCTCATCTGCACTTCATCAGCATCCATCATACCAGGATTGCAAGAGCAGATACAAAATCCTCAACTTCATGAATGAGTGAACTTCAGGCCTCAAACTGGCCCCACACTTTGTGGAATGCTCTGTTGTCAACCTCTCAAATTTCTAAATGTTTTTGAACAAGGGAACCATATTTTCATTGTGCACTGGATCCTACATATTATGTATCTGACCCTGGCTGAAGCAGTGGTTATGAGTTTCTCATTAAGGTGAGATTGATGATTCACAAATAGTCTATATCACATGAAATTGGGACTATATGTGGAAAGGGAGAGTTAAGTCTTCTTTAACTGTATTCCGTGACCTTTCCAAAACTTCTAGGAAATGTATAAAAGCTAGACAAAAATGAAACACAGAAAGAGAAAATGAAAGAGAGAGAGAGAGAGAGAGGAAGGAAGGAAAAGAGCTCTGCTCATCAGTATAATCTAATGCCAGATATTTGGTTCTATGAGTGTCCCTTTACCCTTGGGTTTTTGGATGAGACCCCGTTATATATAAAAACAAAACAAAACAAAGAAATGAGCAAAATATATTAACAGAAAAAAAGCAAACCGAAGTTTAATAAAATGTGTATCTCTTATATGCAGAGAAGAGACCTAGTAAAAGTGCGTAACTCCAGGAAATGGTCCAAGCTACCACCTTAAATACCATCTGCAGCTAAAAACAAAAGATGTTGGGAGTGGCGGGAGAGCAAGTTGTGGGAAGTCACTAGGAAAAGCACCAGTAAACAGTAAACAACGGTGTGGTTGTTGTGCAGTTTTAAGTCCAAGCCTTCTCCATTGGTAAGAGTTTCTAGCGTTTCAGTCATCCTCCTCTTCCTGGTATGGAGAGGGAGACACTCTAACTAATGGAGATTTGTCTTGTAAATGTCACTTAAAAAAGGGCAACTCCTATTTCTCTTTCAGAGCTTTTCCTAACCATCCTAAAATAATTCCTATGCCAAAGAAACATTTGGGGGCAAATCCTGCTCCCCTTCATATGCTATTAACAGAAGATTTAGTTAGGAAAAAAGGTCATGTCTAAGCTCAAAGTCGCCTGCTTGGAAAACCTATAGAAAAAAAAGTAAACTATTATCTTGACAACAGTTTTTGTGTTCTTTTCCCTTTGTTATCCAAATTGGAAGACATGTTAAAACTTCAGTTATTATACCAGTATAAAATTAAATTTGAGCTGTTTTCCTTATGGTTCATCAAACTACAACCCAGTTAAAAATCCTCACATTGTAAAAAGCTGTACTTTGTTTACAATTAATTCATTGAGTCTTCCTTTTGGTAGTCTTGATCAGAGCAATTTCATTGTTATCTGTGCTCATTTTCATAAATACTGCACAGCCTTTTACTATTAAAGCTCAGTTAAAGTGAAGGGCAACAATTTACTTCTCTCTTCTCCTATGCAATTCTTTAGTCCATGTTGTATTTGAAGAGGGTTGTTATGATCAGCAGCCAGGAGATAGTGAAAACATAATTTTAAGTCTCGAATGGTGATGAATTTTCAGTCTTTTACTAGCCTTAATTGACTTGTCTCCAGTGTGAACTGAACTGTTATATCTGAAGAGAAACTTCATTTAATCTCTCATACTCGAAGGATCTAAGCCTAATTAATAACTTGCTTTAAAAAATTATAACCATTTATTCATTCCTATAGTCACTCAAAAAATACTAAATATCTGTTATGTGCAAAGCACTGTCCTTAGGTCTAGGAGATATAAAGGTGGGGAAAAACAGAATGATCTGTAACCTAGAACATAAAGTCTAGTGAAAAAGAGCGAATTTAATAAAGTAATCATGAAAACAAAGGAAAAGAGCATCTGTGGCAAATATATGAAAGAGAGGTACTCAGAGCTCCAAAACATATGGAGGAAATCAGATGATTTCTGAAGTAACATATGTGAGTGAAGATCTGAAAAATAAGTAGTGTACAAAGAGCAATTATATTTATTTACATCAGAAACAAACCTTTAGAAAATACATTTAAAAAGAAGATGTTATCTCCAATTATAGTCAAAATCATGCCATACCTAGGAATATTTATTTTTAAAAAACATGTGCAAGAATTATATGGAAGAAATTAAACTATGGATTTGAAGATATGAAACAAAACTTTAAAAATATCCATGCACTACAAACTCAGTATCAAAATTATGTCAATTTTCTACAAATTACTCTGTAAATTCAATCCTATTTTCATTAAAACCCAAATAGAGGTTTTCATTGAATTTGATAACCCAATTAAAAATGCATATGGAAGAATAAAGGGCCAAGAATAGCAAAAACATTGAATAAGAAGAAAACTAGCTCTACCAAATATCAAAACCTATTTGATACAAGTTCTAATCTATTGAGTATTGATACAGGAATAAGTAAAAAGTAAATAAAATCAAGCATAATATTTATGATATAGGACAGATTTTTGTATTATAAATCAGCGGGGCCAAGTATGGACTGCTTAATAGATGATGCTTAGTATTTGGTTATTTATGATTATAAAAATAAAAATAGATGTCTATTTAACATAATACACAAACTTATATTTTAGCTATAAATACAACATGGAAGTATAATAAATATGGAAAACTCTAATTTTTTTAGAAGAATACATAAGAGTGTATTCTTATAACCTTAGAATAAGGATAGATTTCTGAACAAGAAGTAGAAAAAGCAATCAGTACGAGATCACTAAATTCAGTTACATTAAAAATTTTTCTGTTCAATAAAAGACATCATTAACTAAGATAAAAGACAGGTGACATATAGAGAGAAGCTATTTAAACACATGTAATGATGATATTTTAATATATAGATGTAAAGATTTCTATATAAATTAATGAGGGAGAAAATGACCCAATACAACACTGGATAAAATTGGTGTATAGACAGTTCACAAAAAAAGAAAATTAGCCAATAAAAATGCAAAACTACTCAACCTTATTAGTTATCAGGGGAATAGAAATGAAAACGTACTCCATATGTTGACATGACCAAGTTTTGGGAAGAAAATAAAAACTAAGGGGCTTCCATATACTATTGGTGTAGGAAGAATTGATAAATCTATATTAGAAAGCATTTTGACAATATCTTGTAAAATTGACAATGTTCAAGCCTTCATAAATATATATATATATATATATATATATATATATATATATATCCTAGAAAATCTCTTACACTTAGGCATAAATAAAATGTGGGAAAATGTTCGTTAAACTATTACTTATAAAATGGAAATAATGGGATGCAAAATTAAATTAAGGCATAATCACACATATATAGCCATTAAAGTAAATAAACTAGGTCAACATGGATAAGTCTACGAAAAACATAATGTTGCTAAAGTAACAGATATTATGTAAGCCATATAAATGTATTTATATGAATTTCAAAAAATGTAAAAAAATCACATACATACACACAACACACACACACACACACACACACACACACACACACTCAAACACCGCAGACTGTACACTATCCAAACTCTTGCTATTCAAACATAGAAATTGATGGATTCAGGTAATTTTTTGTACAAATCTATGTCTAAATTCTCACTACTTGCTATTTGAAATTCTAGAACCAAACATATTCATTTAATTTGCATTGTTTTGCTCTTTAACCCTCTGTCCCAACTCACGTTATCCAAATTCAGATAGAGATTATAATTATATAGCGAGGGGAAGTTTTAGTATAAAATTATTAATGGAAATGCGCCAGATTGAAAATAGTGGTTGATCTGGGGTTAGGAAGGAAGACAATGAAATGATAACTACATAAGTTACAATGTTTGTGTAATACACTGAATGTTTTAAAAAATTCTGAAACAAATTTGACAAAATATTTAATAAATTTCCAAACAATAATATTCTATGTGTATTTTCTAATGTTTTAAATAACTCAGAATTTGAAAACTGTAAAGAAATCATTAGGATATGAAGTGAGTTAAGAACATTCCAGATGGAGTAGCATATGCACAGACTGGTGGCAGAATGCAACGTGATACATGCACGTTAACCAATTCCTGTGTTTTAGAGTGAAGGAACCAAAAGAGGCAGGCATACGAAGGGACTGTGTAGTGTCTCTAGGGCCTATGAAAATCTGGTGGTTTCATTCTAAGAGCAAAAAGAAGCTAATAGAGAATCTCAAATATGTGTGTATGGAGGGTTGTGGTGGTAATAAGACTGACATTTTTAAAGGATTTAATTTAGTTACAGTGTGAAAAATGAATTGAAGTGGAACCAGCGGGTGTGGGTGGGCACTTGGAAGGCATTGCAGGACTCCAGATGATTAAGAAAAATAGTGAGTAAGAAATATGACAACTTTGGCGGAAAAAAATTTAATAAGATATAGATGTCAAGCTTGACACTTACACTAATATATTCATTGAAAAATGGAGAGGACTACGCAAAAATAAATGGGTCTGATCCATACACTTGATGATTCCTGCATCTAAAATTAGAAATTATTACCAAGAATAGCTATTGGAGCACATTTTAAGTCCCCTAGTCCCAAAGGAAAAAATAATAGTATATGGTAGTACCTCCATATAGATGATTTAAACCAGAACGTGTCAGCTGGTAGTTATCACAGTGTCATTTAGATCTCCATGTACTCCAAAATAAATTTTTGAAAGTCTCATTTTCACAGGGATTAGATCTTATAATTCAGGTCTCAGTTCAAATATCACCTCTCCATTGAATTGTCATCCTGTACCCCTTAAATTTATACAGTGATGTATGTCAATTATTTCTCAATAAAACAAATAAAAAAGAGCACTGGAAAGAAAATCACCTCCTGTAAAAGATCTTTGATCACTCCCCACGTCGCATGAACTTCATACCAGTTATTCCTCTATGAAATCATCACATGTATTTATTTTGTTGATTGTCTCTAATAAAGTTCCACAAAAGTAAGAAAATTACGTTTTTTAAATGTTCTGCCTCATCACCTAAAGTAGTACCTGGCATAGAGTAGTCACTCAATAAATAGTTGTTAAATCAATGAGTGAACAATTTTGTAGGCACAAGGGGAGAGTGCATGATAGAGAGAAGGCCTTTATTTCTCTATGCCCCTAACTTTTGGGCAAAAAGAAAACAAAACAGAAAATAAAGACAAATGACTTGCAATATATCTAGGTGCTGTTTTTTTCTTCTTCAAAAGAGTTCATAGTCATTTTCATAGATGTCAGCCTTATTATCCATTATTCATCAATGTGTACACTGGCGTTCAGTATGACATTCCGTATGCATGTAGTCCATCTCATAAATTTTGGTGTCGTGCTTTACAATTAATAAATATTTACTATCACCATGGTCTATTTCAAATGCTGAGGTGCATATTTGTCTCCTTGGGAGACATAAATATTTCATGTTGCGCATTCTATGTGACAAGTACAAAATATAACAACAAAATTCAATGGGTAGAGTACATTTCACATAATCAATCATGTCCTAAGACAAGTATTACAAATAAAATGGATGAATATAACATTTCTGGGTCAAATATAATTGCCACCATGCACTTAAATATTTGATAACAGTGAAGTGAAAAGAAATATTAGTATAAAGCATATTTAAATAAATATAGTAATGTGTATGAACAAAAAAAGTAAATTATCATAATATGTATTTTGCGAAGTACTTTTCTAAAAAGCAGGCTCAATGAAAATAGTATGCAAATAGCTAAAAGTATAAGCATACATTCATAAACTCCCTACTGGTAAATAGAAACTCCAAGTTAGCTGATTGCTTGATGTATATGCCTTAAGAGACTGTGCTGCAATAACAAATAACTCCCATATCTCAGTAGTTTAAGAAAACAAAGGTTTATTCCTAATATATGTAAAGTCTATTTGGGTCCAGGTAACTACCCAGGGCATCTGTCCACTATTCAGTGACTCACATATACAGGATGGTTTAATCCTGTGATTCTGATAGCTTATGACATCCACAACAACCACAGGCAAGAAAAAGAAGACACAAGCTAATCACTCTCAGGCTTTGAATTTAATTACCCTGATAGTGGCACACATCATGTTAACACACATTTGATTGACCAGAACTAATTACATGGTCCTACCTAACTGCAAGGTGTTGGAAAGTGTGATTTTTTTGTGTGTGCCCAGGGAGAAGTGATAACCACACTTAATTTTTTAAAACTCTAAAATGCGTCATAATTAGCATGATAACATATTACAAATCTATCACAGATTAAGCAAAATGGATTCCCCATATAAAAGTATATATATATATATATATATATATATATATATATATTCTGTATAATCATAGTAAATTATCATTTAAGAGTTTACAGAATACAGATGGAAAGAAATAGTCCTAACATCTAATTTGATGTATGATAGAATTTAGTTGGCAGATGTGAGAAGTACTTTTCCAAAGAACATTTGGTCAGCATAAAATTTTAACCAAATAAGCAGGCTTTTACTTTGTGGTACAACTAAATCAATCTCCCAACAAAAAGTTTTAACATCACTCACTGAGACCAAAAGGAAATTGCCAGTAAGATACAGAAAGATGATCAAGAAAAAAAGATCCTTTAGTTCAGAGACAGAGTTCAAACTGTCATCTCATTACTCTAGGATACTAAAGATTAGGCATATCTCTATTTTCAACCTTATTCTCTCTTTCTCTCTCTCTCTCTCTCTCTCTCTCTCTCTCTCTCTCTCTCTCTCTCTCTCTCTCTCTCTCTCTCTCTCTCTCTCTCTCATTTATTTTGGAATGCCAGGGAACTGAATTAAGGAAAGGAGAAAAGCAAAAACCAGTATAAAGATGATCATATGACATTGGCTAAGGGTGGCTCAGTGCTTAATGTCACCAACACTTTCTGAGGAGCCTTATAAAATAAATATAATTTTTGTAACATAAAAAGCCTCAGAACTGTCCGCCCATGGGATAAATGAAGGAAGACTCTGTCTGTTGGCTCTTATCTTTCATTGATAAAGTAATTCCCTATGGAGTGTTAACTCTCCCACACTTCCCTGTACTGCATTCATGAGGCAATTCATGCAGGCCTCCCAGCTGGCTTCCTATGTATACTATGTCTTCAAAGAAGCCCTAGAGTAGGAATTGAAAGGTGCAGAAGATGCAAATAAGGCAAGTTACAGTCAGGTTAACCAGTGCAAAACCCATCCAAGACTGTGCAGAACCAATGCAGCATAGCTGAACTAGAGGGTAAGGGCAAGCGGCTATGAATTTGGCATAAGAGCTGTTCAGAGGCTCTGTACTCTCCATTGGTTAATGTGTTCACAGTGAAAATGAATCTTCACTATGTAGTCACTATATCAATATTTCCTTCTCCAAGGTGGATCAAGTTCAGCCTTCACTATATCCTATATAAATTCAGAATCGTATAACTATAAACTAATGAGACTTAACTAAAACATCACTTTGAGAAAGTCAATGGCAATTACAAGAGCTTTCTATAATATTTAGTAATTTTGTATTATTTCCTTAGCCAATGGGAAAATGTGTTCCACTAAGTTAGTAGATAACTTCTTTCCTCTTAAAATAATATTAACTAAGCCATGGATATTGGTTTATTCTCCCACATAAATACTTTAGGGAAAGTCTCAAAGCAGAGAGTTAAGGGTTTGGCAATGTATCTAAGGGGAAATTCATGTTTGTTTTATTTTATTTTATTTTATTTTTTTTACCTTTTGACCCCTTCAGTTATTTTTCTCAATTGCCCCCTCTCACTCCCCCGCCACCTCTGACAACTACCAATTTGTTCTCTTCATCTATGAACTCGGTTTGTTTCATTTTATTTTGTTCTGTTTTTTTTAGATTCCACGTGCAAGGAAAGTCATATGATATTTGTATCTTTCTCTGTCTGACTTATTTTGCCCTTGAAGTCCATTCACATTGTGGCAAATGGCAGGATTTCAAATTTTTTTGTGTGTGTAGCTGAATGATATTCCATTGCATGCACATGTGCATGCATAGGTGCGTGACTCTGTGTGTGTGTGTGTGTGTGTGTGTCTGTGTGTGTGTGTGTGTGTGTGTGTGTGTCACAACTTCTTTATCCATTCATTCATTGATGAACAGATTTAGGTTGTTTCTATATCTTGGCTCTTATAAATAGTGCTGCAATGAACATGACGGTGCATATTTCGAGTTAGTATTTTCATCCTCTTCAGATAAATATCCAAAAGTTGAATTGCTAGATCATAAGGTAGTTCTATTTGTAATTTTTTTACAAACTACCATACTGTTTTCCATAGTAGCTATAACAATTTACATTCCCACCAATAGTACACAAGGGTACATCCTTTCCAACACTTATTATTTTTTGTCCTATTGATAGCAGCCATTCTAACAGATGTTAGATAATATCTCATTGTGGTTTCAATTTGCATTTCCCTGATCATTAATGTTGTTGAGCATCTTTTCATATACCTGTTGGCCACCTGTATGTGTTCTTTGGCAAAATGCTTATTCAGATCTTCTCCTCAATTTTTACTTAGTGTGTTTTGTTTTTGTTTTTGTTTTTTTGTTTTGTTTTGTT
The DNA here is from genome assembly GCF_057876585.1 of Rhinolophus sinicus. Lineage (NCBI taxonomy): Eukaryota > Metazoa > Chordata > Mammalia > Chiroptera > Rhinolophidae > Rhinolophus > Rhinolophus sinicus. The sequence continues at coordinate 71,771,252 of NC_142503.1, forward strand.
TTTTGCTATTGAAATGAATGAGTTCTTTACGTACTTGCATATATATAGTTTTCAAAAAATTTCTCCCATTCAGTAGGTTGCCTGTTTGTTTTGTTGATGGTTTCCTTTGCTGTGAGAAACTTTTTAGTTTGTCGTAGTCCCACTTGTTTATTTTGTTTTTGTTGCTTTTACTTTTGGTGTCAGATTTTAAAAAATCATCCCCAAGACCTATGTCCAGGAGCTTATTGCCTATGTTTCTTCTAGTTTTATGGTTTCAGGTCTTATGTTCAAGTATTTAATCCATTTTTAGTTCATTTTTGTATATGTTGTAAGATGGTGGTCCACTTTCATTCTTTTGCATGTTGCTATCCATTTTTCCCAACACCATCTCATTATTCTAAGATACTAAAGATTAGGCATACTTCTATTTTCAACATTATTCTCTGATTTTAAAATGTTGTTTTCTCTTTATGCTCTGAAATTCTTGAAAATTGATAGTAATTTTGTTTTCCAGAAAAATGAATCCTCATAAAATACTTAATGTAATTTTTGAGCAGTAAATTATTATTGTGGAGCTACATGTAGAAAATGAGTCAAATATTTATTTGACTCTTACATTTTAATTTGGACTTTTAATTTTAATAAATTCTAAAATATACGTACCATTTTAATTGTTCCTCATTAGGAATTAATTATTTTTAGGACAGAGTAAAATGTTAATTTTGCAATTTTGCATTTTAAATGCATTCTTGTCTTTTACCTTTTTCAAAATACTGTATTTTTGACATTTATGCAAATTGAATTTATCTCAATAGTTTAATAGTTTAATTGATGGCATTAGTTACAACTTATTATGGCTTTTGTACTTTTTCCAACAATTATTTTCTGAACTTTTCTTTATACTATATTCTTGGTAGGCATATGAGAATAGCCCTGTTCTCTTAGAAGTCAGTGATTTGATTATAACTTCAAAGACATATTTATCGTACAAGAAAAAAATAAGAAAAAATCATTTATAGTAGTTTTAAATCTACACACTCAGTCAAATAAAGACAAACATGTAAACGTATTAAAAACAAAATAATATAGACAATAAAGTTTAATTGATAATATGTGTACATATACATCCTATAAATAAAGAATGCACAACTTTTCACTTATATTAAAATTTTTATAAAATTTATTACTTATTGATCACAAAACAAAAACTCAGTGCATCTGAAGAATACAAAATATTTGACCACATTTTTATAATGTAGTGCAGAAAGTTCAAAAGTTAACAGCACAAATTAAGTGAACAATAAGAAAATAAAACTATAAAATTATTTAAGAAACTTATTCATTTAAGTAACTAATTGGGAATATAATGAATGTAATATATTCACATATTATTTATAAATATAACAATTTAACAACTTTTTAGAAGAACATATTAAAATAAGAAATGAGGAAACAATTGGATATTTTTAAAGTTATGAGATACTAGTTTCCATGAACTTATGTTCATATATTTTATATCTTTGTCTATTGAGTTTTTTGACAAAATTAGAATTTCTATAATTATTTCAAGAATTAAAAGATCAAATCAGACTAATGACAATAAAAGAACTAGAAAATCAAAGAAAGAATTATATCTAAAATAATGTCTTGGTCCATACAACTTTACTCGTGAATTCAAACAAATAATAAACCTCGAATATTTCCCACTCCTTATAATCTTCAGATTATATAGTTGAATTAAATGTTATGCATTCCTCCAATATTAAAAAAATAGAGAAATGTAGCAAAAAGAAAAAATATAGAATGAAACATATATCATATGTAATAATACCAAATAAAACACCATTAATTAAATTCAATAATTTATTAAAAAGTAATTGACAACATCCAAATAGAGTTATTCCCAGAAATGCAAATGTATTTTTGTATAAATAATAACACAGACAGATCCTACATTAAAAAGTATGTGACCATCTCAAAAGATGCCCAAGAGATATTTGATGAAACTTGACCACCATCCAAAGAAAGACTTAGTAAAATAATAGATGAGAACTCCGATAAAAACATTATAGAATATCTGTCATAAGTGAACCAACAACTACACATTAATGGGCAAGCATTAGAGGGTTTTCAAATAATATCTTTTTTAAGTTTCATAATAGAGATGCCTGCTGTGCTAATTACGATTTAACTTCATTCTAGCCAATGCAATAAGACAAGAAACAGAAAGAATGCAAATTTTGTATAACCCATATTATTATACTAAAGATTGATGGTCTATCTAAAAAACTTAAGAAAATACACTAAAATACAATTAGATTTTAAAAAGCAAATTTATTAAGATAATGGACAGAAAAACTAACATGACAAATCCAAAGTGTATCTAATGAAGTAGCAATAACAGTTCACAAAATACAATTAAAAAGGTAACTTCAAACTAGAGATTCAATAAACAAAAATATGTGAATAATGTACAGAGAAAAGTATCAAATTCTGCTAAGAAATATAAAAACAGATTTGATTATATAGCAAATACAGAAAGTTCTTGGTGGGAATAATGAGTGTTATGAATATGGCAAGTTCCTCCAATTTAAGAGAATTCCAAGTAACATTCTCATTAAACCAGTTTTGAATTTGATAAAATTACATTTAGAAAAATGATTACATAAAACAGAAGAATTTTGAAAAAGAAAGTCATAAAGGGAAATAAGAATCAAATTAAAGTGCCGTGAATTCATCCAAATATCACATAAAAAGAATGTTGTCAAAGCTTTAAATTAAAATGGGCCTGGCAAGAAGGCCAAAAATGTCTGGGTCTTCTCTCAATTTGTCCATTTTGTAGCAATTTGGTTTACTTCTGGAAAATGTTAGTTGCCTTAAAAGAAGCATTAACAAAATAGCATGTAGTGAGGAGAAACAGATTCAGAATTTTGTTAATGCCTACAGGGATTTTAAGAACCTGCCCACAGAAATGAAAATGTAAACCAAACATAAAAGACAGTTTTAAAATAAAAGAAATTGCATATTACTTTACCAAGGAAAGAAAATACTTCTCTCTAAATGAGATTCTCTTTAAAGACAATGTTTAATTGTTTGTTATAAACTTAATATGATTTTAACCATTATCTCTTATTTGAAATAAACTTAACACAATGAAATGTCCATAATTTTAATTATTTTGTTGTATAAAGTCTACATATTTATTTGCAATTAAGAATGAATGAGGAGACAGTAAACAAATTAATCTACTCAGAGGGAAACAGAATGGCATGGATCCTAATCCTCACTCCCCAGAGAGTATATAGCATTATCATGAGCAATAACCTCCTCTATTTCTCCCTTCATTCTGAGAAATGATTATTTCACAGACATGGTTTCAAATTACTATTTAATTTTATCAAATATATGATTACAATTTGAAAAAAATAAAATGGTACTTAACCACTTGTATCTATGTAATTGAGGTTTCCTTCTGTCCTCTCACAAACCCTAGTTTTCAGGATAGCAGCACTTTCAAATCTCCCCTATTACTTCTGTGTAATGCTGGGATGAAACTAATAAAATCTTCAAATATTTTGCATTTTTTTGAATTCTACATATGTCTACCTCATACAATCTAAACATTTTTTTTTGGTTTTTCTTTAGCTACTATACTGTTTTCTTCATATATATATTTACGTCTATTATATCTTTTTATTCCTCATTTATATTTTCTAATGTGTATATTATCCTTCTTAATGCTCTTTAGTGTTTTTAATTGTAAACCCTACCTTGGAAAGTAACTCTCATTTTAATTTTCTTCTGGTTTTAGATACCTGAAATTTCTTTGTCCTTTGGTTTTCCTCCTTCTTCTGCTCCTCCTCCTCCTCATTATTATCATTATTATTACTTAGTTAGTATATTTTAAGTCTATTCCTTCAAAACAGCAGGTATCTGAGTTTGCTTTCTATTGTAATCTGTGTATGTATCTACACTTAGTGTAATTAATGTATCTTAGATTTTATTATTTCTACCTTACCCTGTACATAAATCATTGTATATTTTACTTTCTTTTCTCCTTAGCCTATTTTTTGCTAGCTATTTTATTGATTTCCATTCTAGGTTTCTCTCAATTAGTATGAAGATTTTGTATTTCTCTGTTATATAGCTATGATCCCTCTGATTACTTTTTTTAAACACACATATATGAATCTATTATTATTACCTACTATTTTCTCATTAAAACCCATTGCCTCTCTCACCACGATGCTAATTCTATTTTGTTTTACTCCCTCCTCCCACAGAATAAAACCATTAAAATAGGGTTCCTCTTATTTTTCCTCCGTTTTTCTTCCCACAATAATTGAGACTTCTGGTATGTTTTTATAGGCATGCCTACTTTTATTGTATTTTGCTTTATTGAGTTTTGCAAATATTGCTCTTTTTAAAAAGTGAAAATTTGTGGCAATCCTGTCTATCAGTGCCATTTCTTCCCAAAGCATTTGTTCATTTCATGTCTCTGTGTCACATTTTGGAAATTCATGCAATATTTCAAACTTTTTTATTACTGTTTTATTGGTTATAATGGCCTGTGATCAATGACCTTTGATATAACTACTGTAATTTTGGGGGGTCCACAAGCTGTGCTGTATAAGACAGTGAATTTAATCAATGGATGTGTGTGTGTGCTGACTACACAGCCAGTCCCCTGTCTCCCTTCCTCTCCTTGGGCCTCCCTATTTCCTGAGACACAAACATATTGAAATTAGGCCAATTAATAATCCTATAGTGGCCTCTAAATATTCGAGTGAAGGAAGAGTCCCACATCTCTCACTTTAAATCAAAAGCTAGAACTGATTAAGCTTAGTGAGGAAGACATGCTGAAAGCAAAGATAGGCTGAAAGCTGATCTCCTGTGCTAAACAGTTAGCCAACTTGTGAATACAAAGAAAACATTCTTGAAATTAAAAGTGCTTCTCCACTAAACAGACTTATTATTGGTATGGAGACAGTTTTAGTAGCCTGGATAGAATATCAAATTAGCCATGATGTTCCCTTACGCCAGAGCCTAGTCAACAGCAAGGCTGTGACTGTCTTCAACTCTGCCAGCTCCATAACATAGAAGTTCAAGGTGAAGCAGCAAGTGCTGATGTAGAAGCTGCAGTGGGTTTTTCAGAAGATCTAGCTAAGATAACGAACGAAGGTGGCTACACTAAACAACAGATTTTCAACATAGACAAACAACCTTATATTGGAAGAGGATACCGTCTAGGACTTTCATAACTAGAGAGTATCAATGCCTTGCTTCAGAGGACAAGCTGACTCCCTCCCTTGTTAGGAGCTAATGCAGCTGGTGACTTTAAGTTGAAGCCAATGCTCATTTACCTTCCTAAAATCCAAGGATCCTTAAAAGTTATGCTAAATCTACTCTCCCTGTGCTGCATAAATGGAACAAAGCCTGGATAAGACTATATATATATATATTTTACAACATGGTTTACTGAATATTTTACACCCACTGTTGAGACCTACTGCTCAGGGGTGGGAGGGAGGAAGAAAACGATTTCTTTCAAAATATTACTGCTCATTGACAATGCTCCTGGTTTACCCAAGAGCTCTGATGGAGATGTACGAGACTAATGTTATTTTCATGCCTGCTAACATAACATCCATTCTGCAGCCCATGGATCAAACAGGTAGTTTTGACTTTCATGTCTTATTTTTTAAGAAACATATTTTATAAGGCTATAGTTGCCATAGTGATTCTTCTGATGGATCAGGGCAAAGTAGAATGAAAACCTTCTGGGAAAGGACTCACCATTCTAGACGCCAATAAGAACATTCATAATTCATGAGAAGAGATCAAAATATTAACAGTAATAAGAACTTGGAAGAAATTGATTTCAACCCTCATGGATGACTTTGAGGGGTCCAAGACGTCAGTGGCGTAAGTAACTGCAGATGTGGTGGGAATAGCAAGAGAACTAGAATAAGCGTGGAGCATGAAGTTGTGAATGAATTGATGTGCTCTCACGATGAAACTTGAAGAGAGGAGAAGTTGCTTCTTATGAATGAGTGAAGAACTTGGTTTCTTGAGATGGAATCTACTCCTAGTGAAGACACTGTGGATATTGTTGAAATGACAGCAAAGTATTTAGAATATTACATAACTTTTGCTGATAAAACAGCAGCAGGGTTTGAGAGGATTGACTCAGATTTTGAAAGACACTCTACTGTGGGTAAATGCTATCAAACAGCGTAGCATGCTACAAAGAGATCATTCGTGAAAGGAAGAGTTGATAAATGCAACAAAGTTCATAGTTGTCTTACTTTGAGAAGTGAACACAATCACCCCGACCTTCAGTATTCATTCTCCTTATTAGTAAACAGCCATTAACATCAAGGCAAGGCCCTCCACGAGCAAAGTGATTTTGACTCACTGAAAGTTCAGATGGTGATTATTTTTTTGGCAATAAGGTATTTCTAAATTAAGGTATGTACATTTTTTAATATAATGCTATTGCACACTTAATAGGCTACAGTATAATATGAACATAACTTTTATATGCACTGGGAAACAAAACAAAACAAAAAATGTTGTTTGACTTGCTTTAGTGCGATATTTGCTTTATTGAGGTTGTCTGGAGCCAAACCCACAGTATCTTGGAGATAAGCTTGTATTTCCTTTCTCCCCCTCTCCCACTGTAAGGTTTATAAGGATTGTTAGAATTTTTCTCACAGAATGTCTCTTCCGTTTTAAGTGAGCTTATTTAGCATTTTGTTACATATTCCCAGGCCGTCTATCCTTCATAATTACATTTCTGTCTGTGTATTGATAGCTATATCTTTATGTCACTATCCATTATTCACTAATATTTCCTTTTTGAGATTTCTCTTCATTTTGCATTTTAGTTAGAATCTTCTTCTCTGACCTCAGATCATGATGGCAACTTTCATTGTTCACCCGTGCAACCTTCTCCCTTCTATCCAAGCACCAGGCAGGATTTATACTTCCCTTGCCCTGCAATTCAGCAGGATCAGGACACTGGTCTAGTCAGCGAGCTATACACAGAAACGGTGTGTCTCTTGTTTCTGCCGTTAGACACTCCAAAGCTCTCTTGTCAAAGACATTGAGTCTCAGCAATTATATATTCTGATTTGACTCATACTATTTTTTTTTTTTTTTTTTTTTTATTAATTAGTTTCAGGTGCACAAGACAAAGCAAAACTTAGACATTTATCATTTATATCCCTCACACTGTGTGCTATTTTTTTTAAATCACAAATCATGTTTATAAGTTCCAGAAGGTATTGTTTGTGATGCATTTGGGTTTTCCCAAATGGCTATGTTAATTCAGGTATCCAGATAGCTCCTCAGGCATTCTATTTCACTAGACTTGTATCTAGGTGTTTCAACATGATTGTTCTCTCCCTGTTAGTTTTCTCAGATAGGTGGCTAATTCCCCATTTCAGCTCAATCAGGTTTAAAGCTCATTATTGTAATAGCCTAACTGATGGGATTCCTATAGGTGCTGTAAGGTAAAATGTCATTCATGGACCCTCTCCCACATCAAAGCCACAGGCATCTATAAAAAAAAAAAAAAATCTGTTCTCCCATCTTCCCACATGCCCATAGCTTGGGGTAGGGGAGACTCAGCCCTCTGATTCAGCTGTCTCCAAGTCCTCTGGGAATATGCAATACCTGGTACACTAACACAGGTCAGCATCCAACTGTTTTTTGGGTATACAGTTGGCTTGAACAAATCTTTTACTTTGATGTGCTGCCCTCAGGGCCTCATCCCTGGTCTCCAACCCCACTTTCCATGTCACTGTTTTCCTCAAAGACAAGATAATTCAATACCAGTGTTCTCTCAGCAAAGACCTCAACAAAGCCAGAGACTTCTTGCACAGATATCTCATGCATAAGGAGTTGCTCCAGGGAGGTCTCAGGAAGACAAGTACTTGGAACTGGGGGGTAGAGAGAAAAGTGTGAGGGAAGAAGGAAGCCAACTCCTGACTCTCAATCCCAGAATTATCTCCCATAACGGCTCTGTATTAGTTGTTTCTTTGGGTATTGATCCCCATTTTTCTAGGTAAAACACTTGAAATGTGTAGGTCTTTGTCTAGTTGGTCAGAAACTATTGACTTACTGGTTTTCTAGCTGAGACTTAAATTCTCTTATTCCGTCATCACCCTTCCTGAATTTCTCTCCCAGAGCTTTCAGCTATTGTAATATTATAATGTTTGGTTAAACCATTAGTCAATTTTTATTTAAGTGTACCATTGTAAAGATTACTTATTTATGGCTATGCCAAACAGTTTGTTTCCTTCTCAATGCATTGTGGGTTTTTTTTTCCAAAGAATACATTTCTGCTTTCTAAAATTTCCTATGTGTTCTATGTATCTATTGTTGATAGTTATCCAAATGTTACATCAAAGCTATCAAAAGCTTAGTAATAATTTTCCAAAATACCAAAGTATGTAAGGAAACTTGAAGTTCTTCCAGACAGCCCTCTAAACACCTGCTCCCTATATTAAGGATCACATCTTTCTGAACCTGACACACAGCTGTCACTCTGGAATTTCAATTCCTCATTCTCCTGTATTGGGTAGCCTTTTTCCAGGATAGCATGCATTCTTTGTGCATGTGTGGATTTATCACTTATCTTTCTAAGGTAAGTTCTCTAGAACCTTCCTAAGGCAGATTACACGACAGCTAAATTATTGAGTCCTTACGTTTTTGAGATTATGTTTTTCTTCTCTCACTACTGACTGACAGTTAGCCTGACTATAGTATTACAGGATGAGAACTGTCTTTTCTTAGAATTTAGAAGCATTGTTTCAAGGACTTCTAGGATATAGGTTCTTATTGACAGATGAATAACAGTTTGATTTCCTAGCATTTGTAACAGACCAGTTTCCCCCTCACACAACCTTTTAAGTCTTTTAAAAATATCTCTTTAGTCCCAGTGTGTAGATTGATAAGCTTTGTTGTGGATTTGTTTTCTGTTTTCTTCATTTTGCTGGACAATCAGTGGAAACTTCATCTGAGGATTTGTGTGCTTCACATCTGAGAAGTTTCTTGTGTTATTTATTTGATACCATTTTCTTATTTTTATTGTTCTCTTTTTACTATAACCCCTATTATTTGCAAGTATATAAACTATTTTTTTCCACTTCCCATAGTGTTAAATGGTCAATTTGATGAATGTTAGAGGAGACCTAAGCTGTAGAATTAATAAATAATTTTGATCATGGGAAATTGTTTATGTTAGAAAGTATGAGAAAATAATCAAAGCATAAAATTATTAAGCTACGGATGAAACATAAGATAATTGTACCACTGCTAATTAAGTTTAAAATTTAGAACTTCAATAACGTAAGTCAAAATAATATATTATATATACATGTTATCATTATTAAGCCTTAAGGATACATGTAATGGTAAGAATGATTCATAACAACAGGAAGCTATGACATAGTAAGATATATATTTTTTGTCTCTGCCCCTGATTCCTGAAAAAATGCTCCAAAAACCCTTGTAATTTCCTGAGTGATGGGGATGATAGCAGTGTCTTACACAGAGTTCCTGAATTCCTTGCATTTCCTAGGTGACAGGAGCACCTTTTTTTTCTAATGACACAACTGTTGCTGGGCTCCTGAACATGGGCTGGTAACTAGAAAGACCAAGCATATTAGAAGCTCGGAACTTTCAGCTCACTCCCAACCATCCTTGGAAGGGAGAGTGATTGGAGATTGACCATGCCACGTGACGAAGCCTCCATTAAAAAAAAAAAAAAAATACATATATATCGTCTTTCCAGCATGTGTGGTTGTGTGGTGCTCACTGACCTGGAAGCTCTCTACATCCTATTATAGTATTTGTAGGGTGTAGAGAGCTTTCCAGATCAGTGAGCACCACACATGCTGGAAAGGTGATATACCCCAAAATCACAGAGACAGAACTCCTGCACTCAAGGCCCTTCTGGACCTCGCCCTATGTACCTCTTCATCTGACTGTTCATCTGTGTCTTTCGTTGTATCCTTTATAATAAATCAATAAACACAAGTAAGTGTTTCTTTGAGGTCTTTGAACCATTATAGCAAACTATCAAACCTGAGGAGGAGGTTTGGGAAACTTCAATGTATATAGTCAGTTGATCAGAATTACAGATGACAACCTTGGATTCGCAAAGGGCATCAGAAATCAGGGACGATCATGTGGGGGTGAACCCTTAAAGTAACTCTGGGTGGTTAGTGTCATGGTTGAATTATAGGACACCCAGTGGATGGTGAGAGAAATGGAAAATTGTTTTGTGTGGGGAAAAGCCCCACACATTTGGTGTCAGAAGTGCTGTCAGTAACGGAAAACAAAAGTTGCCAAAAGTTACACTTATTATATCTGGTTACTATGTTAAGTTCCTTGCATGTATCATTTATTTGAATTCATACAGCCATTTGAAAGGTGAGAACATTAGAGAAGAAAGAGTGTGAAGAACAGTTGCATGTGCGTATTAAGTAATGAAGCTGGATTGTCACCTAGTTCTGATGGCATAAAATGTCCATGCCACACACTGTCCTCCCTCTCAGGTTTCTGTGTTTTATGTAGTTCAGTAGGTTCAGGATTTAGGGTATATCACCTTTCCAGCATATGCGGTGCTCACTAGCCTGGAAGTTCTGTGAACCCCATAGTTTAGATTTTGTTTTATGTGTCACTACATGACAGAAATACAGCAGCCTGGTGATATTTTAAGCTTGCTCTAGTCATGAAAGATAGTGTAAAAAGAAGTACACTTTCAAAATTAGATGATTGAAGGAATTAATTTGCATAGTTTGGTGACTCCCCATAAGCCTGAACCTTCAGACAGGACAGGTGAAGAACTTTTGTTTTGTTTTGCTTGTTTTGTTTTTTCCTCACACTCACACAGTTGATATTTCTTCTTTCCTTTCTTCCTTTTTTCTAACAATTTTCTTGGAATACATATCCTGTGCATTATGGGGGAGATAAAATGAATCAGATAATAAATTCTGCCCTCAAAGAACTTAAAAAGGTGTAATGTATCAACATTCATTATGAGGATTCAAAGAAGGTGAAATGACTCCTGGCTGAAATTAGTTTGAGAAAGTGTGTAGAGCTGGGTCTGGAAAAGAGTGAGCAGTCCCATCATTGTAGCAGAAGCACACAGAACATGAGAGAAGAGTAAAGGAAAATGATGATTGAAAAGCAGATTGGACTCAGCTGCTAGAAATCCTTGTATGAAAAGCAAAGAAATTTTTACCTCATTCTGTGAGTCAAGAGCCTACACACTGTTTTGTTTCGTTTTGTTTTGTTTTTTACTATCTATCCTCTATCAGCTAAAAAGTAAATAAATTACAATAAAATCAGTAGCACAATAAAATTTAGAAATCAGAAAAAAGATAGTGCTTTGTGTAGTGTACATAATAATAGATAGTTATAGGTACAGCTATAACTATCATTAAGCTAATATTTATAGGTCAATATCCACTTAGAGTGAGGGTCATCACTAAAAATAATAGATATAAATTTATATTCCAGATACTCTTCTAAATTATTTTAACAAGTGCTTGGAAACTTGTCATTGCGTCATATTAGAGTATAATTGTTTATATCTTGTAACAAGGCTGACAAAATGCCCATGAACAAAATGGAAAGCACCAATATCACTATCGTCACTTGTATTTACATTAGTTATGATTCCTTCAACCTGCAATTTTTAAAAAGCATCTGAACTCCCTTAATTTGTGAAAGTTTGTGTAGTTAAAACTAGATAATATAATTTATAACTTCACTAAGTCTGGCACAAATAAACTACATTAATAAAAATATGCTGACAGCCAAAAATAAATAAATAAATAAAAAGAAGGCTCTACTGTCCCCCTTTGTCCAGTATGTCAGTTTCATTCTTTCTTGAAGATAGCTGTCACATTGTACATGATATATGATGTACCAGAAAATAGACCACATTTATACATGAGTGTTGATCCATATATTACATTTCTAGTAAAGATTTGTTTCCTATTAGTAAATGAAAAAATATACAGAGTTTTAATATTTCTCCCTGTACGTCAATTTATCATCTTGGAAATATCTGGAGTACACATGTTTCCACTTTGAAGAAGACTTCTATAGGCAGAGAGGAACTAAGGAGGAGTTTTGTAAAGAGAATACAGGTCGAGTTATGGTTGAAGCAGAATAAGCTAACAGCAGAGTATGTAAATACTCCAAGCAAGAACATGGGAGTGATACTGGAAACACTGGAAAGCGATACTGGAAAGTGATATCTACTGTTAGAGTCTAATTAAGGAATGCTGCATCCAAATCCAATACTGGTTTTATTGGTATACAAAGAGATTGTTTGTAGCAAATTTCATGCATTGTTGTAACTAATATTTCTATTTATCCCAATTTTCCCATTGAGATAAAAGTAGTCCTCAAGTAGCAGCAAAGATTTAACTAACAAGTATGAAAATGAGATAAATAATATCAAATCAATTTCATATCCGATGACAGTGATTCTCACAGATGGGTGTTATGAGCAAAGTGATAAATTCTTTTTTTTATTGAAGTATAATTTAACTGACATATTAGTTTCAGTTGTACAACATAATGATTTGATGTATGTTTACACTGCAAAATCATCACCACAGTAAGGCTAGATACCATCTGTTCCCACACAGAATTACAAAAAAAAAGTTATTTTTCTTCTTGTAATTGGGACTTTTAACTTTTAAGATTTGTGCTCCTAGCAACTTTCAAATACACCATACAATATTATTAACAATAGTCACTATGTTGTATATTACATCTCCATAACTTATTTATTTTATAACTGAAAGTTTGCATATTTTGACTCCCATCACTCATTTCGCCCACCCCCAATCCTCTCTTCTGGCAACCATCATTCTGTTCTCTGTATCCATGAGCTTGGGTTTTTGTTTATTTGTTTTGTTTGTTTGTTTATTTATTTGTTAGATTCCACATATAAGTGAGATCATATGGTATTTGTCTTTCTCTGTTTGATTTATTTCACTTAGCATAATGCCCTCAGTGTCCACTCATGTTGTTCCAAATGGCAAGATTCTATTCTTTTTAATGGACTAGTAGTATTCTTGTGTGTGTGTGTGTGTGTGTGTGTGTGTGTGTGTGTGTGTGTGTGTGCCACATCTTCTTTATCCATTCATCCATCAATGGACATTTAGGTTGCTTCCATATCTTTGCTATTGTAAATAATGTTGCAATAAACATGAGGAAAAATTCTTAAACTGTTTTTGTTAGCTGAATACTAAGTTCGGATATTTTTAATTTCAGGAATATGCATGTTGTCAAAACATAACATTAAAAGAAAGTACAGATTACCAAGAGGGCTTGTTAAATCACAGAATGCTTGGTCTCACCCCCAGTATTTTTGATTCAGTAATCTGAAATGATACCCAAGAATTCCCTTTTCTACCAAATTTCTGGGTAATGCTGACATTGCTGCTCCAGGGACCATACTTTGAGAACCACTGACTTAAATTTACAAGAATTCTGAAGGGAGGTGCTTTCAGCATTACTTACATCAGCAGCAAATGGCTTCATACATGTCTCATGTTGCTATCTTTCCTCTCTTCTATTTTTATGGCTCTCCCCTCATTGTCTCAAGGTGTCTGTTGTAGCTCATATATCATGTGTTCACAAAATCGTTTCCACCGGCAAGCATTGCGAATGAGTTTCTTCTCTCTTTATCATCAAAGAAAACCTTTCCTCACAGCCTCCAAAAGGCCTTTTGTCTCATCTCCCATTCACCAGGATTTGAGAAATGTTATTTCCCAGCTTTAAGGGAAACTGGTAAAGGGAGTACCTGGCTTTTTGCATCTTATATTTAAAGAGTGGGTTTCTTAACCTTAAAGACAGAGAAGTGGGTAGGAACAGCTACCTGTCACAAGGTTACTAAAACCTTGCCTACCCAAGCCTCTTTCATATTCACCCCAAGGAAATATTCAGTTTAAAAAAAATAAATTAAAAAATACGACTGAGGTTTAAGGTAGTCTGTGTTAAATTACCCCATGCCCTAACAACCTTCATTATGAAAATCAGTTTCCTAGAGAAACCACAGGACACTCTGATAAAAGGTAGGGGTGGGGAGAAAAGAAAAATCAGTCTAATTAAATAAATGCTAATCCTGTAAATTAACCTCAAGCCTATGGAATAAAGCATCCCTGGTGTCTGAAAACACCAAGCTATAGGATGTGAGAGTATTTGCTGTTTTTAAGTGGCTTTACATAATATTTGGTACATTGTTTCACACCTGGAAATAGGCCTAAGACATTTGATTGGCAATATTTCACTATATTTAACTCAAGATTTGGACTAAGTTAAAGAAAATGGAGTGTTGCTGTCCACAACTGGCTATATAATTTGCAGGTCCAGTGCAATATAAATTTTCAGATATCTCATTCAAAATTTTTGTAAGGATTTCAAGATAGTAACAGCAGAACCTTAAACTAAGAATGGAGCCCTCTTGAATTCAGAGCCTTGTGCTACAGCACAAGTCACTCACCTGTGAAGTGGCCTTGCCTCTACTCCCTTTCTTAGTTCTTGCAGTGCCTTTGAAAACTCCAGATTCTTCTCATTTTTTTTTTTTCTTATTTCCCCCCCTCAAGTAAGTGGAAGAGGTACTATGGTACTTTCTAAACAAAGAATATTCTCTCGGTTATAAATCATTCCACTCTCTAGTATGTGATAACAAATGCAGGTGACTTTGGTTTAAATAGCAATATTTTTCCATCCCATTGCATATGAATAGATAGATGGATGGACTGAGTGACTCAGCAGGTAGAAAGATTTTCGTCACTTTGAGATAACAGGGTGTGTGTGTGTAGAAGGTGAAAATTTTGGACCTAGAATCAAAGAAGAAGAAAAAAAGAGAAGATTTATCTTCATTGGAAATGTGAATATAAACGAGAGTCATCAGTTATTCTGAGAGTAACAGAACAGACTTTTAAAAGTTAAAGCACTCCACCTCCATGTCAAGTTCAATGCAGGAGCAAATTTTATCAGTCTGGTGTCCTTGTAGCATCAAAGGAATATTCGTCTGTTCCCCCTTGTAGCCCCAGGAACAGGGCATGTTTTGCCTTTGTAGGGAAGATGAAATGCTGGTCTGATAAATCACCTGTCAATGGAATCAATGTAGACGGCTAATGCAGCTAAGTTGAGAGGGGAGCAGGGCCTGAAAGAGAGGACAGTAGAAGAGGGATTTGGCAGCTGCACAAATAATGCTACATGTTTTTTTATTATTATTATTATTAAGGTTCACTGGGGTGGCAATTGTTAGTCAAGTTACGTAGATTTCAGGCGTACAATTCTGTAATATATCATCTATATCTCACATTGTGTGTTCAGCACCCAGAGTCAGTTCTCTTTCCATCACCATATATTAGACCGCATTTACTCTCTTCTAGAGCCCCCCTCTCCTCTTACCTCTGGTAACCCCTAAACTATTTTCCATGTCTATGAATTTTGGTTCCTTCATTTGTTTGTCATGTTCTTTTGTTGTTTTCAGTTTTATATACCACATATCAGTGAAATCATATGGTTCTCTACTTTTTCTGTCTGACTTATTTTGCTTAGCATTATAATCTCAAGATCCATCCATGTTGTCACAAATAATGCTATCTTAGTAACTTACTTTTTGCTTTAGAAAAAGGGTATAACAGTGAGCTCTGTGAAGCATATTTTCTCTTCTTCCCATCTCTTCCTTGGGGTACAACTTTTGAGGCATCATTTGTATAAACTATAATTTGCATATGTAAATTACATGGGGTTACATGAAATGTAGTTGCTCCTATATCCCACATCAGCTTTTCACTCTCCCGTGTGCTACTGAGAAATGAATGAGACCACCCTATTTTGGTACACCTCACAGTACCACACAAAGCATTACTATACCATCGGAACAGTTATGATCCTCCTGAAGTAAATGATAATGAAGTTAATTAAATAACTTGTTAGAATCTAACTACATTGTAAAAAAAGTGGATTTCCAATCATTTTAACTGAGTGAATATTCTTTCATTTCAAATATTCCTAATTATAGCTGTTAAAGTTTCTCTGGAGGAGTTGAGTTGTTGAGCGTGGCTCCAAATTGGCAGCAGTTGAATTACACCTGAAGTCACTGTAAATACTAAGTAGGAGTCAACACTTCCCTATACAACCGGTGAAACTGGAGGGACTGTCAACTGATCAATCTGATCAGGATTAATATCCATAAACAATTGTTTGGATTTCCTGTTTCTGTTCTTTGGTGACAAGAAAACATGAAGTTTAAAAATTGATTGTCTTTTCCTGTACAAGCTTGTGACAATTTTCTGTAACTGTGGATATATACCAATGACACGATTTCTAAAACTTATTTTCATGTTTGTCATTATAATTTTAGGTAATCTTAAATATTCCAGGGAGGAAATCTAGGGTATTTTTAAAATGGTTCCAATTTTGCAAATGTAAAATTGGAAAAAGTTTTAAGTAAATGATCATTAAACATATTTTCTTAAGGAAAGAGTTCAATACCAGCACATAAGAGTGTTCTTTGGGGTTAATGCTACACCATATTATGTGAGGAATGCAGGAGCTCTTCTGTATCACAGAAACATATTCTTCCCCATGTTTCCCTAGAAAATTTATTCAATCTTGGTATCAATCATTGTCTGCCCTTGGAGGACTTCCCTAGAGGCCAATATGCAATCCTTCATTATGCTACCACGACACTAGTGCAACTAAGAGGTAATGGTTAGTGAATTTTTGAGATATTTGAAATTTGGTCTGGAAAACCAGATTGATTAGATTGTTGAGTTTAGTTTTTATCCTGTAACCAAGAGCATGAGAGGGAGGAGAATTATGTTTTGTTTATGTTGAAAGATTTTGGAACACTTGTCATTCAGTGGTTTGGATAATTTATTTTGAGGAGATATTCAAGAAGTATTCATGCAACAAAATCACATTATGTAGACATGAAACAAATTAGTTCTTGTCCTTCAAAAAGTTATGATCTAGCTGGCAATAGGAACACAGACAAAAGTAATCTTAATGCAATGAAAAGAATAAGAAGTTTATCAACTTTGAAGTTAACTAAGTTATACAAGCTGAGAGACTGTTCTAGACTAGGACTAAATAGCAGAAACTATGAAGAATGTGCCAAAATCCTCTTTAGCTCCAGAATACATATCAAAATTTGGGGAATAAGAGAAAAAAATGCTCTTTGAAAAAAATAAAAGTCCAATATAAACTACAGATTAGGAAAGCTTTATTACAGTTAAAACATGATTCCATAGATTTAAACTATTGACAGAAAGTGAAGTAAACATTACTTTACCAGTTTATAGAATAGTTTGAAAATTTCCAAATCAAAGACTGAGAAAAAAAATACGTACATACATATATATATGTACGTATTTAAGTCATAACATAATTTCCAGCCAAATTTAAAAATCTGTAAAGAAACTTATTTATACAAGCACTTTTAAGTGCTTGTGGTTTGTAACGTAAAACATGATCTTAAGAAAGCCACACCATCTAGAATCTTAGAGGCTTTTGTGTGTATGAACTATCTGGACTTTCCAAAACTTTATGAAAGGGCCAATGTGTCTGTTGAGAGAATTACTTGGTTCCTTTTTTTTTTTTTTTTTTTTCTTTTTTTTGAATTACTTGTTTCTTATTCTGTAGATTTAAATTGGATTTAATCATCACTTCATATATAACACATCCCTTTCCCCTTCATCCCCCCACCACACACACACACTCTAAATTTAATTAAAATAACTGAAATGAAACTGGAGATAATTTGTTTTTTAAATAGACTGCCACATGCTCCATTTACATAAAACCCATTAGTTTGCATTAAATACAAATTAGCTGCTGATATGAATTAAATCACGTATAAATAGTTCAGAATAGCCGCAGAACCAGGCATTTTAATTAATATAACTGTTAACCAGATTTATTTGTAAGGTAATCAAGACTTACTCATTTATTCTTCAGTACAATAGGCCAGGAAACACTGGCTGCACTAGAATAGGCCATCATTTCTACTGGAATACAAATCCAGGAGAAAGACTGATTAGATCCTCTGACTTCAAAATGTACAAATGATCCACGCATGCCAGTTTAGAAATTATGGCATCCTGGATGATAAATGCAGTATCTCCTCAAATAATTAACTCATATTTAGACAATTTATTAATCATCTGAAATATCCAGATTTTTTTCCCTCCTTCCATACTTAGCCATGGCTTAATTTAAAACAAGATTTTTTTTAAGTATGAAATAATTTTCCTTTGTTGCCATTCTTATTTTGACGAATGCATGAATCACTAATAAGTATTTCATAGTTAATAACAACTTTCCAGCCTAATTAGAATTTGGAGTTTAGCAAAAGTGTTTGTGTTAGTTCAGACTCTCTTTATTCCAAGTAACAGAATTGTGGCTCAAAGTGACTCAATACACGAATCACGAATAGGTGCACAGCAATGAAATCTCACATGGTGACTTTAGGCACAGCAAGATCCAACGTTCTAATTTAGTCACCAGAATGACTGTGACTCTTACCGTCTCTGAGGAACACTTTTTCCTACAGCTTTCATTCCCTGAAAGGTTTTGCTGTCATGGTGGAAAGAAGGCTGACGGCAGCTCCAGGCTTAATACAAGATCTCAATAACCCCAACTTTTCCCAACGAATTCCAGTGAATAGCCATCCAAATGAATCGTATTTGCCTCAGTCACCTATGCCTCTCTCTATGACCATACTATGGAAAAGGAAACGGAACCCTCTGATTGGCCTGATTTACATGTTCACCCCTGAAGCTGGAGAAAGGGCCAGTCCCAAATGAATCAGGAATTAAGAATCAAGGGGAATGTTTTGATAAAATAAAAGGTTGATTGCTTTCCTTGGAAAATGATAGGGGAGAGGTACTAGCACGGCAAATGCAGAAAGGAACGGATACCCATGACAGTATTGTAACCTTTGCTTTGATGCTAAATTGGCAACCTTCTTCAGTCACCTCATTTAGGCACTTACTTATCAATCAGTAGAAAATCAAAGGCACGCAATCAATATTTACCTGCAAAAATCCCTGAGGCAAGCAACAACAGGACTTGGAAATGTCAGCCATGGATTTTCACCAAATGAAGTGCCCATATAAAAAAGCCTTCATCAGCCTTAAATCATGCTGTTGCACATGCAATGTTAAAATATGAATGTTACATTACATGGGCATTCTAACTGAAGGTTGGAGAAGATTAATGAGACAGGTTTAATTGACTATAACAAAAAGTCCTGGGCATTTGTAAAAGAAAAATACCAGAAGTCATAATATTAAAATTCTAACATAAGAAAAGCAGCATCTCATAATAGTTGATGAACCTAGGTAATTACTTATGTATTCTGCCCATTTCAATAACAATATTTTATTCCAATGTATCCCATTCCCTTCAGTCTCAAGTGTTATATAATGTGTGACGAATATTGAGACACCAAAAGCAGGCATTCTTAATATTTTATATGCCATGAATCTCTTTGGTAACTTGATGAAGTCTATGAATACCATAGAACACTTCTAAAAATATTTTAAATTTAAAAAATTAAAGAGTACAAAGGAATCTAATTATGTTGAAATACAATTGTCAAAAAATTGAAATTGTAATATATGTTCTTTTGTAATAACACATTAAATACCATTGGAGTATAATACATGATATTTTGAGATACTATAACACTAAGATGATATGAAAATAGCTAATATTTCAATTGGGTAAAATATCACAAGAACTAGTAATACTTCTGTGGTTTGTAGCCTATATTCACAATTGAAGAAAATGTAAATTTCAGTTCAAGGTTACTGAAAATAAAGATGTAAATTTTCCCATCCTCAAACATGGATTTCTGCCAAAGGACATTTGGTCATGACTTGAGGAAAAAAACCCTGTGCAAATCACTGTAATAAGGCATGCCATCCATCAGCTCTTGGACCGTTATTACAGTTTTCTTATTCATCTCTACTTGATTCCCTGCCATATTTTCACAGTAGCAATTCCAAACTTTATTACCCATTTCTAGCCAACCTTTTCTCTGTGTGGTTAACTTTGCATCCTCCATTACTTAGAAAATTAAACCAAACTATGATCAGTTTCCTTCATCTATACCCTAAAATATTTCAAATCTTCATTTTCACCTTTTTTTCTTTAAGATGCATACAGATTTAACTGGTACTTAGTGAGAGAACCCAAGGAATGTGAAGAAAAGAAGAAACCATTCTAGCAGTCCTGCAGCTATGACTTGTAAAGAAAAATGCTATTAAGGATAAAATAGGAGTTCTAGTGCTCAATTCCTTGCTTGAAACCCCAGTCTTGAGTATTCAGGGCCTCACTTTCTCCCATTGAAGATAATGAGGATTGGGCCCGGGTGTGAAACCATGACAATTCAGTTGTTTAAAGATAGAAGATAACAAATGTGTCATGATTAAACTCTGTTAGACACCATACAAAATTGAAAGGAGAAAAGCATTTGGATAGTGCACAGTGGATCCCAGGAAGAACATGTGCCTCTAACTTCCAATATCCTGCTTCTTTCTCTTAGAGTGTACCACCATGTGACACAATATACCTTCCTTCCTGATATTATCTTTGAGAAGCACTGTTTCACAGTCAAGACTTTTTTTTAACAGAATATTGATTTTATCATTAAAGAAATGATTTTCTTTATAGCCATTATTGCTGAGATGTATGCACTCACTGTGCAAAATGCTTAGGAACATTTGGGACCTTTCTTTGCCCTGCAAGGAAAAGGAATTCAATGAGATGATTCTACATTCAGAATTAAGATGACCACATGACCACATGGGTTCTCTGTTAACACAATTTCTTTTATTTTAAAGAAGGGGACACTTAAGAAATCCTGATAATTTGTCAAAGTTCTGGCCAAAGATTATTTTTACAAATAGAAGTTTTGCAGATGGAATTAATCACAGGGGAAAAATTTAGCCTATTTAGGAGACTCATTTTCCCAGGTGATGTAGCTTTTATTCAAAGTCTGTTTCTCCTAAGTTTTTGGGCCTACTATGGCGAAAGACTATATATGTCAAGTCTGTTTCTATAGAAACACCAGGTATGGTCATCACAGCTCATGCTTTCTTCTTTGTTAAGGTCGGTACACCTGCTTAGCCAATGGACATGTGAGGTTCAGCCTTCAGAAGCAGGCATCCGTTGGTCAGGACTTCAGAGTCCTACAGTTAAAATGATTCAGCTAGTCTGTCTTTGCTGCTACTGCTCCTGCCTATACCCAGTAACATCAGTCTCACCCCCTTTTCCCTGTTTCGTTCTTCTTGCTTACTTGTTTTTCTACCCCTTTCCAATTGTACTGCTTTCCGTCTTCTAATCACAGAGATTCCACTGGCTGATGGCTTCTGCATACTGCTTTCTTTCACTAGGACTCTCCACTTATTTATCACTCTACTGTTGCCAGCTGCTGCCTCTATCTTTATATCTCCCATTCAAAGCCTCCAAAGAAATTGCTGTGTTGTGCCAGTCACACTGCCTTTAGGGAGCATTGGCTTGTTAGAGCTCTAGGGCTCAGGGACCTCACAATCTCGCGTCTAAAATAAGTGTAGAGTCACATCACTAATCTCATCTTGAGTTGCCAAAGTGATAGTGTAATGTGGCACAAAGAATAACAAGCAAAGCACAAGAAGCTGCCAAAATGGGTAAGGGTGGGATGAGCACTGAACACGTGTTCCTTTTGTATGATTTCAGGGTACAATATATGCTCTGGCCTTCACGGTTCACAATGTTTCATGCCCACAATCGAGGAGTTTATGACTTCCCAAGCATTTGTTTTCTACGGAAATTAAGAAGACTCTTTTTCTAAACATATACCTTATGTGGCCCCGTCCAGAGACTCACATCACTTGTTCTGCTTTTTCCACCTCAGTTCTTTCAATATTGATATGGAAGCACCCTGATAAGAAAACATAGGAGCTTTGGAAAGTAATCAGATTAAGTATTAAAATGTGAGTTTGTTCTGATTGTGTATTTGCTTGTGTTTGTTTTTAATCTCAGGACAGTGACTCTTATCTCCCATTTTCGTTCCCCATACATTTCACCCTACTGCTGGGCTGTTCTGCTTTAGACCATGTGAAAAGACTGAAACCCATTAGAACCAGAGACTATCTCATTCATCATTTTTATCTCTGATGTCTAGTATCATGTCTGATACAGGGAATACTCACAAAAATATCTAGTGAATGATAATAAGCCAAAGCAAAATGAATAAGGATGGAAGTCTGTTGGCAGGAAAACAACAAAGCTAAATACAAATAACTTGATTTCCTGCAGTTTGAGATTATCCAACGAAGTAGGATACATCTCCTTAATTGTATATTCTTTATCTTGCCAGAGATAGAATTGTGAATTCACCTGTGTATGTTTGTATATATTTTTGGTACATGTGTCATCAGTCCTTGAACATGCACTTTCTCTATCTCTACTTTTCGTGTAAAGTACATTGGAAATATATTTGGTATAAAATTGAAGCATTCTTTTTTAACTGGCTGTAGTTATTCTGCCAGTAGGTAAGGACATTATATTTTTTTAGATACGAATGAGGAACATTTAATTGTGTGTGTGTGTGTGTGTGTGTGTGTGTCTGTGCATATGAGGGCATGAGTGCATATATCAAAAAGGAAAAGATTGGAAATACTATGAAACATGAATATAAGATTGGTCCAGGGAAATAAATTAGTTTATTCTCTCTGATGCTTACACAATATACTATGTAATTCTAGAATGATACGTTTTGCACTGCGGGTGTGCATTAGGTCGGAGGCCACTATATCAATAAGGAGATAGACGTAGGTACCATTGCCTAGAAAAACTCAATCCCTTCACAGCCAGCTGACATTATAAGTCAGGAGGAAATCAGTACAGTTATATAAAACATTGGCAGAGCATGTAATAACTGAAGTGGCACTAATAGTGAAATACAGCAAAGCTCCAAGTCTTTTTAATATCAAAAGGAGGTCAAGTTTCCAGATGTTTCCACTGATTCATAAATAATTGACTATTGCTACAGTCACACTGCATTGTAATGAAGCTAGACCATGTGGCTAATATTAGTTTGAGTAGTATAAAATAGTTAAATCAATATTTAAGAAAAACAAATTCAGCTTAAAAATCATTTATTTAAAATGTCCATAACATCCTTTTCATAGCCAATTTATCTTTCTAAGCAATGTGGTATTTAGATAGTAAAGCCTTTCTAATAATAAATAAGTACAAAACTACAAGTGTGTCTTGATCCCAAAGATTGTCTCTGAACATTGCAATTCATGTCAAAATGTTTATTCTGTTAGTAATACTCATAAAATCCACATATGATATATCTCCCCCACCCAAGGCTCACATTTATTTATTGCATGTTTTCTGTTTTAAAACCTATTAATAGCTGTTGTCTAGAGTTTCTCTGAAGACAACATTTTTTTTTCAGTAAACTAACTGCCATTAATTTCTTTTTTATACCTGTGCTCCACTGAACAGTCCTGCCCTGGAATTTATCTGTCACATCTCCAACTATATCCTTCTTCAGTCAAGACTAATTAGCATGTTGATACTTTCTCCATAAAGATTCAGTAAAGATTGATAGCAGGTGCCTGGATAGCTATTTTATACTGAATGGTAAAAAAAAACAACCCTGCATTGAGGACGTCAAAGATGGCGGAATAGGTAAGCACTATGCCTGCTACCTCCAAGGATTTCATTAAAATTACAACTAAATTATAGAACACTCAACCTCAAGAATCATCTGAAGACTAGCTGAACAGAAGCCTTATAACTAAGGACATAAAGAAGAGGCCACATTGAGACTGGTAGGTCAGAGACAGGAAACAGACTGACCCCAAAACCACAGGTAGCAGTGGAGCAGTTGGAGGGTCCACTCAGCAGCTGAAGTCCCCCCTGAGGATTGAGGGGTCTCAGCCCACACCTGGCTCCCCAGTCCTGGTGTCTTGTACCAGGACGAGCTGCCCCTACAACATCTGGCAGTGAAAATCAGCAAGGATTCTGTCCATCCATCCCCATGAGATGGAAGGTGGCTGGCAACTCTGCACACATACTCACTTGCTTACAAGCACTCATCCTGGGCTCCAGTGGAGGGGTGGCAAGTCGAGAAGCACCAGAGACATACAGGCAAAGACTGAGTTGTGTGGTCTCCAGGCGAGGGATAGAGGTACAGCCGCCATTATCCTTGTGGAGCCCACCTCACATGTTGCCTACAGGAGGGCACCATCTCTCCTGTATTGAACCCTCCGCCAAAAGGGCCAAATCTGAGAATGCATCAGTCTGATAAATCCACACATGTACCAACTTGGTGACTCCCTGGAACTCTGCCTTATCCAGCTAGGGAGGCATTGTAGGGCAACCAGCTCCTGGGCTGCCAGGCACCTCCCCTCAAGCTGTGGAAGGGTTTCACAGCAGCAGACTGCCCATGGTGGCCTGGGAAACTTTCGGACATGGACTGCCAGCCACAACTTGCACTACAGACTTTCTTGGGAGTTTCTCAGAGATCTGCGGGCCCAAGGCAAGTGGTGGCTAGCCAAGGTACTCTCTGGGTGTTGTACATAACAGCCACAGGCCCAGCACTGATGCAAGAACTGAATCTATGCTAAGTTTGTGAAAACCACAGCCCATAATCCATAAGTCCCTGGGACCACACCCCACCCAATTTGGGTAGCATCACTAGGGGCACTGTCAACACCAGGTCTACCAGCTGGGCCCAGGCAACTAAGGAAGCCCTTTCAGCAGCTGAGCCTGATGGGCAGCCAACAGGTGGCAACAAGCTTAGGGAGGCCCTAGGCCTTTTGCTGAGATGCCCCAGGCCTAACACTGGTGGCAGCCAGGCTTGGTTCACAGCAAGGCCATACCAACACACCTCCAAATCCAGTGCAGGCAGCAACCAACAGCATATAGCTCTGTGGCTTTTACCAGGTAGTTCCAGGCTGGTCACAGGCAAGGCTGAAATTGGCCTGTATGAGAGCCCCTCCCAAGAGATACCAGAGGCAGGCCCGAGAATAAACCAGAGTACAACCTGATTTGAGCCCACAAAAGGTGGTTTCAAAAGACTCCTCAGGTGAATCCCCCTCTGAGAGGTCAGCCCCCACATAACAGCCCATACACTGTGGGCATAGCAATTCCTCACAGCCAGTCAGCCTGAGAGTCAGTCCCACCCACTGGTGTACCAAAAGCAATTAAGGCTCAACTACAACAGGAGAATATACACGACACACACAAGGGACACTCCTGAAATACACACAGGTGATCAGAGAGACTCAACCACTGGACCACACAGGACACATACACACATAAGGCCACCCGGCAAAGACTGAGTCATAGAAGATCTGTCAAATAACAAAGGCAGAGGGATAGCCAAAATGAAGAAGTATGTTCCAAATAAAAGAACAAGAGAAAACTCCAGAAAAAGAATTAAATGAAATGGAGACAATCAACCTGTGAGAGACAGAGTTTAGAACACCAGTTATAAGAATGCTTAAAGAACGTAATGAGAATTTCAACAAGAGACAGTAAGCATAAAGAAGGACACAGAAACCATAAAAAGAACCAGTCAGAAATAAAGAATACAGCAACTGAAATGAAGACTACATTAGAGGGAATCAACAGCAGGATAGATGAAGCAGAGGGTTGAATCAGCAATTTAGAAGACAATATAGCAAAGAATACCCAATTGGCACAACAAAAAGAAAAATGAATTTTTAAAAAATGAAGATAGTTCAAGGTCCTCTGGGACAACATCAAGTGTAAAAATATTCACATCATAGGAGTAACAGAAGGAGAAGAGAGGGAGCAAGGTATCAAAAAACTGTTTGAAAAAATAATGACTGAAAACTCCCCTAACCTGGTGAAGGAAATAGATATACAAGCCCAGGAAGTGCACAGAGTCCCAAACAAGATGAACCCAAAGAGGCTCACACCAAGTTACATCATAACTAAAATGGCAAATGTTAAAGACAAAGAGAGAATCCTAAAAGCAGAGAAAGAGAGACAATCAGTTACTTAAAAGGAAGCTCCCATAAGACTATCTGCTGACTTCTCAACAGAAACTTTACAGGCCAGAAAGGAGTGGCAGGAAGTATTCAAAATGATGGAAAGCAAGGGCCTAAAACCCAAACTGCTCTACCCAGCAAGGCTACCATTTAAAATTGAAGGAGAGATAAAGAGCTTTCCAGACAAGAAAAAGCTAAAGGAATTTATTACCACCAAGCCAGTATTACAAGAAATGTTAAAGGGTCTTCTTTAAGACAAAAAAGAAGGGGGAGAGATAAAAAAAAAGATGAATAATAAAGTGGCAATAACTATTGATCTATTAATAATCACTTCACATGTAAGTAGATTAAATGCTCCAATCAAAAGATACAGAGTAGCTGAATTGATAAGAAAACAAGACCCATATGTATGCTCTCTATATGAGACCCATCTCAGATCAAGAGACACATGTAGACTGAAAGTAAAGGGATGGAAAAAGACATTTCTTGCAAACGGGAACTGGAAAAAAAAAATGGGGTAGCTTATTTAGCTTATATCAGACAAAATAGACTTCAAAATGAAGACTATAATAAGAGACAAAGAAGGACATTACATAATGATAAAAGGATCAATCCAATAAGAGGCTATAACCCTTGTAAACATTTATGCTCCCAACATAGGGGCACCTAAATACATAAAGCAAATATTGACTGACATAAGGGAGAGATCGACAGTAATACAATCATAGTATGGGACCTTAACACTCAATTGACACCAATGGAGAGATCTTCCAGACAAAAATCAACAAGGAAACAGTGGCCTAAAA
This sequence comes from Rhinolophus sinicus, assembly GCF_057876585.1. NCBI lineage: Eukaryota > Metazoa > Chordata > Mammalia > Chiroptera > Rhinolophidae > Rhinolophus > Rhinolophus sinicus. The sequence goes on from NC_142503.1 coordinate 71,798,118, forward strand.
TGAAAAACTAGACCAGATGAATTTAATTGATATTTTAGAGCATTCCACTCCAAAGTAGCAGAATATGCATTCTTTTCAAGTGCACATGGAAGATTTTCCAAGATAGACCACATATGGGCCACAAAACAAAACAAAACAAAAATATTTCATTAAGAAATACAAATTGGTAGTTATGAAATTGTCACGGGGATGAAAAGTACAGTCTGGGGAATATAGTTAATATTGTAAAAACTATGTGTAGTGTCAGATGGGTACTAGACTTATCAGGAGGATCACTTCATAGATTATATAAATGTCTAATTGCTATGCTATACACCTGAAACTCATATAAAATAATATTGAATGTCAACTACAATTTAAAAAAAAATAGTCATGGAGATATGTAGTACAGCATAGGGAATATATTCAATAATATTGTAATAAGTATGTACAGTGTCAGATGGGTTTTCACTTTGTGAGGTATACAAATGTCTAATCACTATGTTTTCTGCACCTGAAACTGAAAGAAAAAAAAAGGAAAAGAAAGAAAAGGAAACCTGCATTAAAGTGGAGACATTGAAGCTGATATCTGCATGATTAGAAGTAATGCAAGAGAAAGGAGGAAGAAAGTGGAAGGCCCTAAGACAAGAGAGTAAGTTCGGCATGATCGAGGAACAGATAGCAAACCAGTGTGGCTGAAGAGTGTTAGCAAGTGTCATAGTGGAGAGAAATAGAGACAGGACAGGAGCTAGCCAGCTGTGAAAATCTTGGATGCCAGGGTAAGGCATTCGAAAGGTACATTACCTATGATGGAAATGCACTGAGAATTTTATGCAAGAGAATGACATGAAAAAATTTATATTTGGGGGAGAATATTTGACTGCTGAGTGAAGAATGAAGTTTTTGTGTGAGAATAGAAGTAAGGGCAAGTAGGTAAAAGACTACTGTGGAAATTCAGGTCGGAGATGAAGGTAGCTTGAACTTAAAAAGATATGAAAATCGAAGAAGATGGATTCAGAATATATATAAAAGAGTCAACCAGGCTTCCTGATGAACTAAATGTGGGAGCAAGGAAAAAGAGAAACCAAAGCATAGCAATATGCAATATTTGGCTTGACCAACTGAGAAGATGATGATGCTTCAGTCAATATTTCAATTTAAGTTTAAAGGCAGGAAAAAAAACAATGTCCCAGATCAAAGCAGTCAGGCAGGAGGGAATTCCTTCTTACTCCAGGAAGAGTCAGGCTTTTTGTTCTGTTCAGGACTTCAAGTGATTAGATGAGGCCCACCCACATTAAGAAGAGCAATCTACTTTATTCAGTTTACTAATTCAAATGTTAATTTCATCCAGAAATACTGTCACAGATGCATCCAGAATAATTTTGACCAAATGTCCGGGCACCCTGTGGCCCAGTCAAATAGACACATAAAATTAACCATCACAACTGCTCTGTATGCATGTCTGTCTTTCATCCTGTTCCTATGCATTCAGTGCAGATGCTTCTTTCTAAGGGTACACATTCCACAGATGCACTGGATACCATCCCAATTACCTACTCAAGGACAGCTCTTATGTAAATAAACAGTTAAGATTTCACCAACCCGCTCCCCACTCTAATTATGCGCAAAGAAGCTATATGCACAGGAGAGGTGAGAATAGCCAAATCTTTGAGAATAATGAGATACAGGGTGTGAGATGACACCAATACTAGGGGATCTAAAATTCCATCAAGTTATTTTCCTAATTAGGACATTTATGGAGATCAGGTCATAAATGTACTTTGAACCCAAGTCTGTTTATAGTAGTTCCAATCTGTCGATATTTGTAGTGGTTCCAATCTGTGATTATTTATAGTGGTTCCGCCCTGTGACTATTCACCTGGTCCCTTGAGTATACAATGAGGATAAATATATATTGTAGATATATATTGTAGCGGCAGAACTTTCACATTGCCTCTCTGATTTGGTAGAGAATCATATGGAGGAAAGGCCAAGTGAGAGCTTCTGAAACTTCTTATTGTATCCACTTTGCCTTGGCCAACATAGGGAATTGGAAACAACAGAGCATCTCAGGACAAACAGTGTTGCAGAGATTAGTGCCACTATCAAACCCTTATTAGATTCCGGGATGATATTTCCCATCATCCCATTCAATTTGTTCAATTCACCTGTCTGTCTCTTAAAAAACCAATGGAATGTAGCAAATGTCAGTCGTCTAATGTGCACTTCACCAGAGAGTACTCTGAATCACAGCTTTCATGTTAAATGCATTGTTACTGGAGCAGACCTACAGTCTTTGTCTTTTGGTATGTGGCTGCTGATCTGGTGGCAAATGCTTTCTTCTTTATCCCAAACAAGAGAGAAGAAAAAAAGCAATTTGCATTCCTACAGAAGTCAGAGCAGTTCGGAATCAATGTATTGCCTCAGAGCTATTTTATCTCTCCTGTTTTTTATAGAAATATAGGGATAAGATCATCTTGACATTCTACACAGTGTTAGCTAGTCCACTATATTTATGACATCAAACAAATTGGATCTGGCAAGAAGGAAGCAGAAAATACTTTATATACCCTAATAAAACAGTTCTGTGTCAGAGAGAAGGCTATAAACCCCCAAAAGGTGCAGGTGCTGACCACATGAAAGGAGATTGTAGGATCCAGTGTCAGATGGAATGCTGGGACACTCCCTCTACAGCTAAAGACAGTTGTTCCACTTTGGACCTCCTACTACGAAGAAAGGGACACAAGAGTTGATAGACTGCTTTGGATTTTGAAAGCTAAACATACTATATTGTCAGGCATGACTATGTTCTAGATTTAAGGATTCAAATCAGCAAATTACTATGACGAGATCCTGGAGTCCTTGAATCCCAAGTTTGAGTTACTGCTCTTATGTTAATAAATTCTTCACTGTGCAGCTTTATATTCTGTGTTCTCCTGGTGAACACTCTCATTTTCATTCCTACATGTGTTTACCCAGCCCCTGCTGAAACATATTAGCCAGATGCAAAACTTCCTTAAGCAAATAAGCTAAATACATAGTCACACGGCTGTACTTCTCCATGTGACTATGTGAGAGCTCTGACCTGGATTTATTGGCCTGAAGACAGTGAGGTGTGGTTGGAGCAAATCCTGAGGGGAACAAGTATCATCTTGCAAGGGAACTGCCTCAGGTGAGACTATCGCATGGTTTCTAGGGGGAAAGAATCTGCTTCTGAAAAGAAGCAAGAGGAAAAGGGGTCACTTCTGCCAGCCCAGAGGGTTTGGGGGGATTTGAGAATCTCAGTTTTGCCCAATCAAATGTCCTCAGGATAAGTCTTAGAGTTCTTATCTTTTTCTTTTTTTTCCTTTTTCTTTTTTAATTAAAATTTATTGGAGTGACAATGGTTAGTAAAATTACATGGGTTTCAAGTGTACAATTCTGTAATACATCATCTATATATCACACTGTGTGTTCACCACCCAGAGTCAGATCTCCTTCCATCACCATATATTTGATCCCCTTTACCATCTTCTATTATCTTTACTCCCCCATTACGCTTTGGTAACCAGTAAACTGATGTCTGTGTCTATGAGTTTTTGTTTCTTTATTTGTTTGTCTTGTTCCTTTGTTGCTTTCAGTTTTATGTCCCACATATCAGTGAAGTCATATGGTTCTCGACTTTTTCTGTCTGACTTATTTCTGCTATCTGTCAACATGTACCAAAATTAACTCCACATGGATCAGACACCTAAACATAAGACCTGAAACAATAAACTGCATAGAAGAAAACGTAGGTACTAAACTTATGGACTTTGGGTTCAAAGAGGATTTTATGTATTTGACCTCAAAGGCAAGAAAAATAAAAGCTAAAATAAATGAATGAGACTAAATCAAACTAAAAGCTTCTGCACAGCAAAAGAAACCATCCATAAAATGAAGAGGCAACAAACTGAATAAGATATTTGCAAACAACACCTCCGATAAGGGGCTAATATCCAAAATATACAAGGAACTCATACAACTCAACAACAAAGAAGCAAACAACCCAATTAACAAATGAGCAGAGGACCTGCATAGACATTTCTCTAAAGAGGACATACATATGGCCAACATACATATGAAAAGATGCTCAATATCACTAATCATCAGAAAAATGCAAATAAAAACCACAATGAGGTATCACCTCACACCAGTTAGAACGGCTATCATCAAGAAGACAAACAGTAACAAGTGTTGGAGAGGCTATGGAAGAAAAGAAACCCTCATTCACTGCTGGTGGGAATGCAGATTGGTGCAGCCACTATGGAAGACAGTGTGGACATTCCTCAAAAAAGTAAGAATAGAATTACCATATGACCCAGCATTCTGAAAACATTTATCTGTAAAGATATGTGTGTTCTGATGTCCACTGCAACATTATTTACGGTGGCCAAGACATGGAAACAACCAAAATGTCCTTCAACAGTCGATTGGATAGAGAAGATGTGGTATACACACACAATGGCATACTACTCAGCCATAAGAAAAGATGAAATAGTGCCATTTGGGACAACATGGATGGATCTTGAAATTATTATCCCTGTCTTTTTCTATTAGTGACATGATTTTGACATGGGAGACCTCTTTGGGCTATACATTCAAGGCAGTCTGTTCTGTTTACATATGTCAAGAATGTTTCTTAAAAGCTGCAATAGAGGTCCTTGGGATTCAGTAGGCATTTAGTTTTCTTTCGTTTATTTTTTTTTTCTAACACAGATGCCAGTGCTGTTAACAAAAGCTACTTTGAATTCTTACAATTATCCTTACCTCATGCCATTAAAATGCAACTGCTGTTGTAAAATCCAGCACCTTACCTTCTACCTGAACCTTGTCCTATTTAACTGGAGATTAAATCCTTAGCAATTGCAAAGCTAATATATACCATGACATATCATCAATCTATATACCATCAGCAAGTGTATCCTATTGTCAATAGACACATGAGTTTTATCTTCAAGGGCCATTCCTGACACCATTTTTAATCTGAGTTCCCCAGAAGGCAGAGCCTGAAGCCTGGAACTTTCACTGGAGTTCAGTTCCAGGGAGAGGGAGTGAGGGAAATGAGAAGTGAGGATGGAAGAAGGAAATACCAGTAAAAGGATGTGTTATTTATCTGCCCACTGCATTATATCAAGTACAGCTGAGTGACTGGTTGATTTCACTGGGACCCTCTTCCAAGAGGCCATCTAAACAACTGCTTCTCAGTATGCTTTATACTCAGAAAGAGGGAGAAAACATATTACTCAGCTCTGTATCCCATGCACTCCACAAGCCTCCTGTGTCGCATTGGATCAACCCATAGGTTTTTAACTCATACACCTCTGGCTTATACAAATGTAAACACTTAGGGAGCCTTGAGATGTCTCATGCTTTAGTGTAATTTAAGAAGCTACAGACATAAGGCTAATGGTATACAGCACAGACATGCAATGAGGCCATCTTAGGTTGTACCATTTTGAAGTTGTTTGAGCCCATGCCCAGCTGGGTTGTCTCAGCAACAACTAAAACAAGAGAAGGGAGAGGTTAGGAGCATATGAAAGAATATACACAAGAAGTGTCTGGTAGATAGACCAAAATTATGACTGAAGAACCTATTGAGGACTAAGAAAAAGACTACCCAGTACATTTGGACATTCTTATTTGTGTAGGTATAGTTTATATCTATCTACCCTGCTGTTTTTATTTGGATTTTCAATTTGCATATTAGGATTATAATATAAATAAAAAAAGAATTTATCTCCATATATTTGAGCACTTTCACAGAAGTGCATTTTTTTTCTATTTTAAAATAGGTATAAATCTGTCTCTGAGTAAGAAAACTAAAGAAAAATAAAGCTTGTATTTTGCCGCCTGTTGTTACCCACATGCGCATGCATACACAAACACAAACACACACACACACACACACACACACACATTCAAAGGTAGATAAGTGCTATCTTCACTAATAAATGAAAAAGTGTGAGTATTTTAAAAAGAAATAAGGCATGAGTCATTTATATTTGTATATAGACCTCATACTTGTATATCTTGGGTGCCTAGGCTAGAGGAAAATAAAGTACTTTAAGATAGTTTTTAATTGCCTAAACATCCAAAAATATAGAGATACAAAGATATGTGTGTGTGCACATATGCAAATGTGTATATGGAAAATCTATTTCTCTGACCTTAATTATACTCCTACCTCCATGTTTCAAAGAACTCGAATAATTCAGATGCACATTCAGATCGATTCAGATAATCTATAATAATTGTCGTGGTATCTATAAATAAAGATAATTATTGATTCTTGCATAAATAAAAATTGATGGCATCAATAGCGTGCATGAATGTAGAATAATTTCCAAACTATAATAAACATTAAAAAGTATATTGTGGGTGTGTGTTAGATTTGTATTGTATTTGATGGTAAAATACTGAGTTTACTTTTTTTTTTTTAACAAATAAACATATATATGTTAAGAAATGAATAGATGATGTGTATACAGATCTGAGAGACTTTTTTAACTCTTTTATTAGAAAATATTTTTTAAAGGTTTAGGTTGTCTTTTAGACTTTTCAAATCAAAGATACTAAACCATGAGGACACATTGAGAATTAAAGGAAAGCTTTATTACAAACTCCCAATGAAACAGAGTTCAGCCCCAAGAGCTATAAAGATGATGTGATTAAGATGGAGAGTGAAAGTGACCGTGTGTCAAGATGAACAGAATTTTGTTGAAGTCCTAACCTTAAACCGGGGAATTAGCAAAGTCTACCTTATTACTTACAGTATATTTAGGATGCACATGGGTTTTACAATAAAATTTCGAATGGTTAGCTTTAGACGTTTCTACTTACCAGTTGTAGGAAAACGTAAAGCAAATAAAATGTGATCAGGTTGTAAATGGTATTATTCAACAGATATAATTTAATCTGAAAATGCAAATAATTTCAAAATCTATCTAAAGTAAAACATATTTATGTCTTGGGGAAAAGTTTTAAGCACTGACATCCTAAAGGTGGTGTAAAACAAATCTTTGTACATGCCCATGGTGCAGCCACCAGAAGGTCAGACTGTAACTGTGGGAGAAATTTGCCGTTTACCTTCATGTGGTTACTATGGCCATGAAACAGTGTTTTGTGTTTTTGTGTTTTCCACAGTTAGAGAACAATGAACAACTCTTTACGTTTAGAAAGTTTTAATAACTTGTATTTATAGGTGCCCAAGATAATCATTTATTGTGACATGCTAGTTGATGTTCCGAAATCTGTAACAGGTACATCATACGCTGTGTTTAACAAAATCTAAATGCATCCATCAACAAACAAATCTTAACACAAGGAAAGGTTTGTGTTTTCAACATTAAATGATCTTATATAGTTTTTCTATACAAAAAAAAAAGGTAGATATTTTTTTGCAATCCTTGCTAACTATAATTACATGTTTATTGTTTTAAAATTTTTAAGAAGCTATGTTAGGCTGATTATAGCTGGTGGACAAAGTAGCCATCATACCATTAATTTATGTTATATTCTGAATTGATAAAACTTCAATCCTTTATTTTCTGTTTCATTCAATATTTCATATTAGGTTTGCCACCAATTCCATCTCAATAGAAACTCTTCAGGCATCTAACAACTGCAGTTCATATTTTTATGATAAATTAAATATTTAAATAGATTTACATAAGCCTATTTTTAAAAATTAGTTAACGTGAGTGAAGAAGTTTATTATTTTAAAATTTTCTTTACAGTTATTGTTAATGAATTATTTGTAAAGAAGTATCAAAAGCTGCAAAGGTTATTACCTTAATAATAACTTTAGCCCACAGAACTGTGAATCAATGTATACCTACATAAGTGGGAACACTAAAGTCATTTTTAAACAGTCACAATTCTATACAGCATGATATTTTAATATAAGTACAGATATTTAAAAAACAGGACATTGACTTAAATGGTCCTCATGAAAGATCAGCAACTCAAGTGATTTTTGGCTGGAGATGGTGTTGAGTCCTCTTTCTCCCAGGTATTGGGGCATATTGTCTCCTGGTTCACATGGTGGTTGTGCTCACTGTTGGTATGACTCTTTCCCATCAAATATCAATGTATGGGAACCTATAATTTCTTCACAGTTCTATATTTTTAGGTAAATGAAGGTCCACAAAATGTTCCTTGAAAGGAAGTATGAAAACCCCTTCAACAAGTATGAGCAAAAGTTGAGAGTTTATTACAACCCAGAAAATCAGAGCCAAATGTTTAATCACTGGTGCTCACCAGTTATTAATCACGGGTGCTGGCGTTCAGAAAGAGCCCATCCCTGAAAATAAGTTCACCAACTTTTAAGGTTTTTTCATTACACCCAAGTCTCCTTGCCTCTTGGCATTAACTCAATAGATTCTACTCTTCCAACTGAGTGTGTCATAAAGCCTTATTTCTAAATTATTGCACATATAGTTGGGCACCAGCAATTACTCATGTAATTAGAAACTGGGATGAAAGGACACACAGTTTACAAAGAGAACATTATTTGAGATTGATGTCTTTTTTCTTTTCTTTCTTTTTCATTTATGTACTATTCCAATAACCCAAAATTACAGAGGCACAATTATATCAAACTGGTTTCTCTCCACATTTCCTATACAATACACTTTACATCAAACCCCAGAATATATGTTGAAGCTCATGTTTATAAGGTAATTTTTGAGCAGATTGGAATTTTAAAAGGAGAGATATTCAAGGGCAGGAAATATTGGGAAAACATATCAGAATATAAAGGTATTTTGATCTTACTTTGACCTTCTCTCCACCAAATATTTGTGATTCCTTGCAAGAATTCTAATTTAGTTGGCCTGTCACCACTCACTATTAAATGCATTATCTGAAACCTACTGCTATAGGCACTGGAACACTGCCCATTCCCTGTGGTTCCTCTTAAAAAAAAAAAAAATCCTATCTCCCACTCTAGGTATTACAATAATTTATTCTACACAGGTTCTAATTCTTTTATTTCAGCAAAACTTTGGAGGCATACACCTCCCAAAAATCTAATGATTAGCAAAAGAACTAGTAGTAGTACAGAAAATTCAGCTCTTAAATAATATGTTCACTCTCTTGTGCAATTTTTCCAATCCAAGTTGCTTCATTTTTTCCCAGTGTTTATGTCTCCAAGACCTGGCTGAACTTTTGGCCTCAGAATCGTTTTTCTCCATAATAATCCCAACTTGGAAATTAAACTTTGACCCTTTCCCTCCTTCCTATAGTTTCTCCAGTTTCTTAATACAATAGTGATTAATTTGCATTCTTTCTATTAGAGCTTAACACTTTTCCTCCCTATGTATGTACATATTTTTAAGTATTAAAAAAATATATATATTTAGTCTTAATTCAAGTAGAGAGCTTACTGAGAGAGCAAGAATGCATTCCCTGCTACTAAATGATGGAAAGAATGAGGAGAGAATGGCTTTATGAAACATTAAAAAGCCTTTAAGGGGCCCGCCCGGTGGCTCAGGTGGTTAGAGCTCTATGCTCCTAATTCTAAAGGCTGCTGGTTCGATTCCCACATCGGCCAGTGGGCTCTCAACCACAAGGTTGCCAGTTCAACTCCTTGAGTCCCGCAAGGGATGGTGGGCAGCACCCCCTGCAACTAAGATTGAACACAGCACCTTGAGCTGAGCTGCCGCTGTGCTCCCAAATGGCTCAGTTGGTTGGAGTGCATCCTCTCAACCACAAGGTTGCCAGTTCGACTCCCACAAGGGATGGTGGGTTGCACCCCCTGCAACTAGCAATGAAAATTGGACCTGAAGCTGAGCTGCACCCTCCACAACTAAGACTGAAAGGACAACAACTTGAAGATGAATGGCACCCTCCACAACTAAGATTGAAAGGACAACAACTTGCCTTGGAAAAAAAAAGTCCTGGAAGTACACACTGTTCCCCAATAAAGTCCTGTTCCCCTCCCCCAATAAAAAAAATAAGAAAACTGAGTTAGGTAAACACTTAAAAAAAAAAAAAAAAAAAAAAAAGCCTTTAATATGGACCAGGCACTAAATTAGGCATCTTCACAGTGTCTCATTTAATCCTAGCATCACAAATATAGGAGCAGGCATCAGTATACATAGGTGGTCATTTCAGAGAGGTCAAGCACTTTGCCCAGGATCAGAGTGATAAATGGGTAGGCTAAGATCTGAGCCCAGTCTTCCAAGTAAATCCTATGCTCTTACATCTAATGACTGGGGTTCTTAGTCTCCAAAGTAGTTCCAAGCAGATGTTTATTGGATTCCAAAGAGTTTCACTGAGTCCATAGCCAAAGCTTCTCCTACCAATAAGAACTCCAGAATGCCATGGTTTATTGTCTATAGGATTTAAAGTAATAGTAAATTTGGCACCACACTCTGTTACTTCACTCCTTCATTAGCATTATCAAAGTACCCTTATGAGCAAATCTGGCTCCATAAAAATGACATTGTAGTTACACTTGCTTGGTTGTTGAACAGCAGTTACAGAGTAATTAGTACCACTTAATGGAAAGTGTTACTGAAGTGCATATCATTATTAATCAAACTCCAATATAAAGCTGGCTACAGTAATAATGAGTGCAATTATGGGCTGATGAACTGTTAAACTTGAAAACTGACCCTAACCAAATTTTCTTTCTTCAGAAAGTAATAAAACTCAAAGGGCTGAAAATTATTTGTCTGGGCTTTCTTGCCACAAAAACAACTTGGGAGATATTTTCACATGCTCCATGTTTCATAATTTCATGCACACTGAAGCTTGTAAAGTGGTGTGAGGATTGGAAAATGTGACCCTAAAGATCGGGTCAACTCCAATCTGAACCTGACAAAATTTGATCCAGGCCAGACTCGTTACCTACCAGACAACGTGGAATTTTATCCAGCTACATTGCAGTGTTTCACACACACTCAAATCAAACATCAAAAATGTCCATTGAGCCTGAATTATCCAGCAGGCAAATTCAAGTTCAGGATAAAATACTTGTTCCCTTAAAAGTATTTGACAAAATCCCTACAGATTTTCTAAGGTGAGAGTCAGTCCCAAGGTGGTCTTCTCTAAATCTTGCAGTGACTATTTGACAAACCTTTAATGGTATCTGCATTTCTTAGTATTAGAAAGCGTGTTTAGAGTTTATATAATACTTGACATGTTTAAAGCATGGTTTATTATCTTGCCTTATATTAGCTCCACAAATCTTTCTACTTAAACTCCTTGAAAAATGAAATAGCCGTGCTTTCCCCCAGTAATGGTTAGACTGTCTTCTCACTCTTAAGGCTTCCTAAACATTTTTTGCAGATGCATGAACTAGCTGTCTCATATCATCTTATTACTGAAGAGGGGAGTTCCTGCTCTCTGGGCTTACATTTTATATGTACTGCCAGAATTGGAAATACCATCATGTTAATAAATAACATAAAGAGAATTGGAACAAATTTTCTAAATCAGGTGTCCCAAAAGCTATGTCCGGTAACTGACAGATGTGAACTGGGTTTGAAACTCATGAAAAACACAGAAGGGAAAGGAACAAAGAGAAAGAGAATTAAAGCCTTAAAAAAAAATTGCACAATCTATTGAAGATGGGGATGAATACAATCCCCTAAAATGGAAGCCGAGTTGTGGAAGAGGAGCCTTGCGAGTTCTGATGTTACTTCCACTGAGAGCTAAAGAAGTAAGCCAAACTTTTTCACAAGCATTCATACAGGCTTGACACCAACCTCAAATTCCAGTTCTTTCTCCCACATCAATGCAAATGCATATTTTTGGATTGATAAATATGCCTTATGTTATGCTTTCCTTGCCTCATTATCGCAAATTATTATAGATGTCTTTTCAGCAACATTCTTGAATTCAGTGCATACTTGTGACCTAAAGATTCTGCATGGGAGGGGGATGGCTAGGAAAGAAAAGTGCAGAACCACCAGGGGAGAGAATTCAGCTCAATTCCCCTGATTCTGTCTCCTTTTAACAACTCTCACTATGCCTAAACATAATCAATAATTCCAAACGCATTCACCAATAATTTTCTCTATCCAGTCAGCACAAATGGACACCATCTCCTTACTGGATAAAGAAATACATGAAAAGCCTTTTAAAGACAAAATTGTTAGCTAAATCACTACTACCACAATGTAATTATCTTTCTGTCATATTTCAAAATGTGATGTTTTCCACTTTGTTTATTGAGTTTGTTTGACTCTGAAGTTATTCCTAGACAAAAACCTGCCATTCATTTAAGGCACATTCATTCCATATACTCAGTAATTATATCAGTGATGAACTTAGGAGAATATACTTTAAAAACAAGAATAGTTATTACAGTTTTATATCTGATCTTTTAACCATCAAATGGGTCTGAAAACTATATTTTATTATCAAATTTTAAATAACTAAAAAGGCATTATTACTTATTACTTTTCAATTGTGCATTTACTATTTTTATACATTTTTAAACAATTTAATATATTTTTAATTGGCGTGGTTTTAGGGGTTTTTGTGTGTGTTTTTTCCATTTCTACCAGAAGTTATATAATAATTGCTCCATTCTAAACTATAAAATTATCTGTGAGGACCATCAAACCTCCTCCCTTTTTTTGCATCCCTCAATAAGTCTTTGATTATTCCAATACTGAAATATCCTCTAAATACTCAACGGAAGACCCATGCAGTAGGGTTTTTTTAAATCTGAAGTGACACACTGTGCCCAATAAATACATTTTGCTAATGGAGATATTGTCTTCAAATATGTAGTTAATAGTTTTTATTGCCCCCTAACCAACACATACTTATGCTTAATATCCCCAAAACTTTGTTGACTGGGTGAAGTAATCTGTCTCTTCATTACATTAGAGATGCAACAAAATGAAACAGCTGTAGATTAGACAGAAAAATCAGCTTGCCTAGGATGAAAATAAAGTAAAAAATAACAATTCCATTGATATAATTGTGTTTGAGGATTCCATTCTGTGCTCACCTTTATATAGTTAACTTATTATCTTCCCAATATGTCCTGCTAGTTTTAATTAACTGTTGTTGCCTCCCAAGTTTGAGATTTGTCAATTAAACACAAGATGAACAACTTTTACAGTACTCTTAAAAAGTACTTTCCTAACTATAAACAGAGAAGGGAAGTGGTAGAAATATATGAAAGAGAAAATGACAGTATAACATTCACCACATTTTAAGTATCCCCCCAAAAGAACTATACATACTCAGAGAAAATAAATAGATCACCGTATGTCATTGCATGAGGTAAATCCAAGACAGCTCATTCATTTTTCTTCCCACAAAGGGCCCTCTCCTTTATTAAGACTGATTGATAAGAAAGGAAGGTGTGAACTGAGCTCACTCTTTCTCTGACTGCATTAAGAACCCAGCACATGTTATTCAGATAAAATATAAAGTGTGCTAAGATATTTGTGTATGTACTAAAGGATTGTCTATTTCACCTACTCCTGAAACTAAAAACAGGTATGTAAGTGGATGGGCATATCTGTGTGTATGTGTATGTATTATGTTCACTTTTCCATCCATAAATATCACATTTAACTACTGCAAGAAATTACATTATACTTTACTGAAGGGCTAAAATGTTACTAAATCAGGAGTTTGAGAAAGTACACCTCAGAAACCTTTTGGAATGTGCGCCTTCCAAAAAGTAATGGCTCTGGACAGAGCCATTATAATGGACCCTATTAAGGATTCCAATTCTGTAAACACCCTTTCTTTTTCTTCAGAAGAAAGAGAGAGGTACTTGTAGATAAAATTACTCCCACCAGTCCAGTGCCCAAACAACTGTTAAGAGTTCATTGCAATTCCTAGTATGACATCAACTGAATTGTTAGAACTAGAAAGTATGTCAAAAATCATAATCCAACTTCCTGATTTGTACAGAAGAAAATACTGAGAGAGAAAGTTAGAAGCCATGTTCTAAGTATGTTCCCAGATATTTTCAGAGTAGGGACTGAAAACCATGTCTTATGGAAGCTGCTTCAGAGTATTTCCTACCATTTTGGAAAATTATTATTTATATTACACATAAATTACTTGCCTTTGAAACATTCTTTGTTGGGTCCCTTTAAACAACAAGTTTCTTTACTACACTTAAAACACAGTTTAATATATAAAAATTCTATCCCTAAGAGCAACGTGATCTGGGCTGTGTGATCAAGAGTAGTAGTTTAGAAATTGGAAAAATCAAGATTTCACCCTTGTTTTGCCAGGAAATAACTTAGACTTGATCATCAATGTACCTTAGCCTAGTTTCCTTGGATGCAAAATTAGAGACCTTTGTTAGATTGCGTTCATATCTATTCCAGTATGATATATATCATTGTTTATCTAAACTTTTCAGTCACTATTTGTTAAAGTTACTCTTAACTAAAAGTAAAAGTAGCTGAATCAAAATGTAAAATTGTATTTGTGAAACTTTTTTTCATGTTTCCTTTATTTTCTTTAAAATTTATTTTTATTAAAATATAGCTAACATACAATATTATATTACTTTCAGGTGTACACCACAGTTATTCCGCATTAATATACCTAAAGAAGTCATCACTATGATTAATCTAGTAACCATCTGACACTGTACAATGTTACTACAATATCATTGACTATATTCCCTGTGGTGTACACTACATCCCAATGACTTATTTGTTTTATACCAGGAAATTTGAACCTCTTATTCTATTCCCCTTCACCTAACCCCCCTTTTAAAATCTCTCAGTTACAATTGTCATTAAATATTATTTTGTATTAGTTTCAGGTGTACAGCATAGTGGTTAGACATTTATATAATGTATGAAGTGATCCCTCTGATTAGTACCCACCTGGCATCTACATGGTTATTTCAATATATTGACTATATTCCCTATGTAGTACTTTACATCCCCATTACTACTTTGTAACTACCAATTTATACTTCTTAATACCTTCACTTTTTTCACCCAGGCCCCCAAACCTCCTCCCATCTGGCAACCATCAGTTTGTTTTCTGTCTCTATGAGTCTGTTTTTGTTTTGTTGGTTCATTTGTTAAATTCCACATGTAAGTGAGATCATAGGTATTTGTCTTTCTCTGTTTGACTTATTTTACTTAGCATAATACTCTTTAGGTCCATCCGTGTTGTCGCAAATCGTACATTTTATTCTTTTTTATGGCTGAGTAATATTCCATTGTATATATGTACCACTTCCTATTTATACAATACTGATGGGCACTCAGGTTGCTTCCATATCTTGACTATTGTAAATAATGCTTCAGTGAATGTAGGGGTGTAATTCTTCTTGAATTAGTGTTTTGAATTTATTTGGATAAATACCCAGAAGTAGAATTGCTAGGTCATAAGGTAGCAATATTTTTAATTTTTTGAGGACACTCCATACTGTTTTCCATATTGGCTGCACTGATTTGCAATCCCACTGACAGTGCACAATGGTTCCCTTTCCTTCACATCCATGCCAATGCTTATTGTTTGTTTATTTATTAATGATAGCCATTCTGACAGGTGTGAGGTCATATGTCATTGTGGTTTTCGTTTGCATTTCTCTGATGATTAGTGACATTGAGTATTTTTTTTAAGATTTTTATTAAAACATAGCTAAGATACACTATTACATTAGTTTCAAGTATTCGTCATAGTTATTCAACAGTACCCACTTAGCACTATACAGAGTTATTACCACATTATTGATTGTATTCCCTATGCTAAAGAAGTGATCACCATGATAAGTCCAGCAACCATCTGACACTGTACCACGCTATCACAATATTATTGATCTTTCCCCCCTTTTAAAATTTTTCAACTAGAGTTGACATTCAATATTATTTCATATTAGTTTCAAGCATATAGCATAGTGGTTAGACGTTCATATAATTTAGGAAGTGATCCCCCTGAATAGTACTCGCCTGGCACTATATGTAGTTATTAATTATATTATTATACATAATAATATATACATGTTATTAATTATATTCCCTGTACTTTACATGCCCACGACTGTTTTGTAACTACCAATTTGTATTTCTTAATCCCTTCACCTTTTTCACCCTCCCCCAACACCCCTCCCATTAACCACCCAGATAGGTCTAGTACCCATCGGACACCATACCTAGTTATTACAATATTATTTATTGACTGTATTCCATATGCTATACCCTACATCCCCATGACTACTGTGTAACAACCAATTTGTACTTCTTAATCTCTTCCCCTTTCCACCTACCCCCATCCCCCTCCCATCTGGCAACTATCAAAATATTTTCTGTATCTATGAGTTTGTTTCTGTTGCATTTGTTTGTTTATTTTGTTCTTTAGATTCCACATATAAGTGAAATCATATTACACTTATTTTTCTCTGTCTGACTTATTACACTCAGCACAGTACCCTCTAGGTCCATCCATGTTGTGTCAGATGGCAAAATTTCCTTCTGTTTTACAACTAAGTAATATTCTATTGTATCTATGTACCACCTCTTCTTTATCAATTCATCCTTTCAGGCACACCTCGGTTGCCTTCATATCTTGGCTTATGTGGTTAATGCTGCAATGAACATGAGCATGTCCCCTTGAAGTAGCATTTTGGGTTTGTTCAGATACATATCAAGAAGTGGGATTACTAGGTCTTCTTTGCCTCTTGTTATAGTCTTTGTTTTAAAGTCTATTTTTTATGGTATAAGTATTACTACCCCAGACTTTTGTTTGTTTGTTTCAATTTTCATGAAATATATTTTTCCATCCCTTTACTTTCAGTCTGTGTGTGTCTTTCAATTTGAAGTATGTCTCTTATAGGCAACATATGTAAGGATCTTGTTTTCTTATCCATTCAACCCTTCTATCTTTTGATTAGAGCATTTTACCCATTTACAGTGAAAGTAATTTTTGATAGGTGTATAGTTATTGTAATTTTATTATTCATATATATATATATATATATATATATATATATATATATATATATATATTTCATTTTAAAGATATCCCTCTTTAAGATTACATGATACCTTTTAATACTGCTTTGGTGGTGATGAACTCCTTTAGCTTTTTTTGTTTGTTTGAGAAGCTCTTTATCTATCCTTAGATTCTAAATGATAACTTTGCTGGGTAGAGTAATCTTGGTTGTAGGTCCTTGCTTTTCATCACTTTGAATACTTCCTGCCAATTCCTTCTGGCCTGCAAAGTTTCCTTTGAGAAATCAGCTGACAGCCTTATCGGGGCTCCCTTGTAGGAAATAAGCTGTTCTATTGCTGCTTTTAACATTCTCTCTTTGTCTTTAATCTTTGGCATTTAAATTATCATATGTCTTGGTGTTGGCCTTTTAAAGTTCATCTTGTTTGGGACTCTCTGTGCTTCCTGGGCTTGTATAATACATTTACTGCCTTACCGTGGTTAGGGAAGTTTTCTGTCATTATTTTTTCAAATAAGTTTTCAATTCCTTGCTCTCTCTCTGTCTTCTCTTTCTGGTATCCAATGTTGGTACACTTGATGTTGTCCCAGAGGCCCCTTAAACTCTCCTCAATTTTTTGGATCTTTTTTTCTTTTTACTATTCTGATTGAGTGGTTTCTGCTACCTTATCTTCAACATCACTGGTCCAGTTCTCTGCTTCATCTAATTTACTGTGATTCCCTGTAATTTATTCTTCATTTCCATTATTGTATTCTTTATTTCTTATTGGTTCTTTTTCATGTGTTCTACTGGTTCTTTTTCATATTTTCTATCTTCATTTTTATGTTTCCTATCTCTTCTGAAGCTCTCCCTGAGATCATTATGCATCCTATAAACATTGTTTGGGAGTCTGTGTGTCGTGCAGGGCGTCCGGCGGGGTCTCTGCTCCCGCTCCCCACAAGAGAAGGCCGGATATGGCTAGGCCAAAAAGGAACACCCATGGAGCCATCAGTAGGGGAGTCATACTACTATAGTCTCGCTGGCGGCATCCACCTCTCTGCAATCCCCTCTTGTTAGCTCAGCCACCATCTTCTTGCTAGCCCCCATTTTTTGCTAGCATAGCCACAGCAGTTATATTAGTGGCCAATGGCTCACTGGTTACAGCTGACGGCCAACTAGCCACAGCTGATGGCCATCCAATCACAGTTGATGACCATTTACTACCTAAGCCAGCAGCTTTCTATGTGAGGCCAAGAGCCTGGAAACTGCTTTCTGGGGCTCTGTCCCCACACTGTGTCTAGTAGATTTCTTGTCTCCATTTTGTTTAGTGCTTTTTCTGGAGCTTTGTTCTGTTCTTTTATTTGGTACATGTTTGTTTCCCCATTTTGGCTGCCTCTCTGTGTTCGTTTCCATGTATGTTGTAGGGCTTCTGTGTCTTCTGGTCTTAGTAGAGTAGCCTTATTTAATAGATGTGCTGTGGGGCTCAGTGGTGCAGTCTCCCTGGTCACTTGAGCCATGCACTTCAGGTGTGTCCCCTGTGTGGGTTGTATATGCCCTCCTCTTGTAGTTGAGACTTGATTGCTATTTATATATCAATGGGAGGGATTGACCCTCAGGTTCATTGGTTGTGATGACTGGTCATGACTATAGCAGAGGAGTTGTGGTACACGGGTTGACCCTACAGATCAGGACCTTCCTCAGCAGGTGTCTGGTTCCTGACCAATCCACCCCTTACGTGTGTTGTTCTTGGAGGCAGCTAGGTGATGTTCCAGCTCATTTCAAAGCTGGCCACTGGGGGCATTAGCCTCAGGACCACATTGGAGGAGATCCACTGCAGGTCAAGTTCAGCTGCAGCCCGTGCCCCACCCAGGGCCACCCGGCAGGAGACACAAAGAAATCCATAGTAGGCCAGGGCCCGTTGCATGCTTGGAAGTGCCTCAAGAGGCCAAGCTATGAACCAAGGTTGGCTGTCGCCAGTGCTGGGCTAAGGGCTGCTCAGCCAGAGGTACGGACACATTCAAGCCAAATGCTGCGTTTTTGGGTTCCGCAAACCTTTGAGACCCTAGTAAAGTCTGCAGCATGAGCAAAGGCAGGTGGTTTGTACAAAAAAGCCACTAGAAGTGGCTTGGGTGGGCCCGAAAGTTGGGTGGGGCATGGTCTCAAATCAGCAGGCCTGGCGAAGAAGACTGACATATGGTGGCCACCTGTGTCTGCACGCCAGGAAGGGGAAGGACTCAACAAAGAAACAACGTCTGGGAGAAAGTCCCTCCATCCAGGAGAAAGCTGCCTCTCCAGCCCCGGTCCCAAGCCAGACAACTCAGTTCCCTACCATACGTCCCTACCACTTTTCCAGCTACTTACTGTTCCAGCGCTGGAACTCAGAGCCAGTGATTCCATTGGTAAGTCCTTGCGCAGTGCCTTTAAGAGGAGCGGCTGGGGCTCCAGCCACCCTGCGTCTCACTCAGCCACAATCTACACTGGTTTTTACAACCAGAAATTATGGGGATTTCACTCCCTGGCACTGGAACCCTGGGCTGGGGTGGGGCTAGGACCTCTTCCTCCTTCGGGGATATCCCTCCACAGCTGAGATATCCCTCCTGATTTTTAATGGTCACACACAGGTGTCAGACCAGCCTGTTCTTTGTCTCTGTCCCTCCTACCAGTCTCGAGGTGGCTTCTTCTGCATGTCCTTAGTTGTAGGACTTCGATTCAGCAATATTTTAGGCGATTCTCAATGATGGTTGTTTTGTAGTTTAGTTATAATTTTGATGTGGTCGAGAGAGAAGGTAAGCACAGCATTTACCTGCTGCGCCTTCTTGACTGAACAGTGACATTGAGTATCTTTTCATGTCTATTGGCCATCTGTATATCCTCTTTGGGCAAATGTCTATTTAGGTCATCTGACCATTTGTTAATCGGATTTTTAGTTTTTTTTTTGTTTTTTTTTGGTTTTAAGTTGCATGAGTTCTTTATAAATTTAAATATTAACTCCTTATTGGGTATATCATTGGCATATTTGTAAAACTTACATTGAGAAAGTTTACATAAAGACTGCAATTATTCTAATCAGGATATGTATGTATTTTTAGTAAACTACAACCATTTTAGAACAGTAAAAATTATTTTTCAAAAACTTTGATAACATTTCTATAAATCATGAGGATGTTCTCCTCTAATATAATGCCCACAGACATTCAGCAAAAATAAAATTATCCTTAAATTTTCAGTCTTTACACCTTAGAAAGAATGCAAATACATACTTAACTATTGCAAAATATCCTCTTAAACATAGGTTGCAATGTAAAAATCCCAATTTCTAAAAATGCAGATTATCTTTAACATATTTTAGATTGGTTGCAGGTCAAGCCTTAGTTCAATACTGCCTAAATTGTCAATTTTCATGAGAACGCTATGAAATAATTTGTTTTAAATGTCCTAGAAGGGAATACTTTTTAAATGACTTATGGTTATTTTGTTTGTCTGTTTTATTTGCTCATGTTTGTTTGTTTGGGTATTTTGACTGTTTAATTTTTGTTGCTGTTTTTAATGTAGGCATTTTATGTAAGATTTATACAAGTCACATTTCTATATCAGTTAGTTTCCTTAAAATGATCTTGACTTTCCAACTTCTCTTATAAAAAACAAGCCATTAGCATTACTTGATTTTTCAGCTTCAAAGTAATTGCCTGAGATAGTTATAAAGAATATTACTGATAGCTAATGTAGCAGGCTGTCTTTCATCAATGCAAACCCTGTTGAGCTGTAAATATACCAGTGCTGAGAATCAGATTAAATCATTTGTTCTTTAGTTATGTTTCAAAATATCATTGTTCCAATCAATTCGGGAAGTTGTTGCGATTTGATATAACATAAATTCTCTTGAACTATGCTTGTAAAAGTTTTTTTTTAACTATTACACAACCAGCTAAAAATAGTTTGTTCATTTTCACTTTGGCAGTTTTTAATTTTTGAAAATTTATTTCAATTATTGTATGTACAAAATGACATTACACTACAGAGTAGACTTTTTCAAGTTAAGCATGCACTCCATGGTCAGAACAGTTCTACTGCAGGTATGTACATAGTAAAACTACTACTCTGTCATTTACTTTTCCTAAAATGTGAACAATCAGAAACTATTTTTCACGTTTTCTTCTATCATGTGAATACAAATCTGCTCTGTGCTTTAACTGTGTTGCATTATGGCATTTAGTACTCAGACAGAAAGACTGCCATCTCACTGATTTGAGTCACACAGGTTGAAGTGATTCAGTTCCTTTTATGTTAATACATGTTAAAACGCAACACCTCTGGTATTGTAGGATTTTTTTGTTTTGTTTTGTTTTTTTATCAAAATCTCTAAATCATGCTCACATGGATAAATGAAAATAGTGAGTTTTCAGATTTAAAAACAAACAATTGTTTTTTTATCTTTTTACCAAAATAATTATGTCATTGCTTGTTTTTCTTTACATTTATTTACAGAAATTTTTAAAAGCAAGTATAATACAGATATGTATACTATAAAATATTATAAAGTCTAGAATGTCTAGATAATTTTATTGTCTACTCTTTCTTATATAATTATATCAATGCAGGTAAAATTTCAAAGTAATACTCTCATTTTTATAACTTGAGAATCACTAGTATTTACTAAGTACTTACTATATATGTAGCATAGTAATTAGGGCTGGTAGTTAATGGTTAATTAAAAGACCAATCTTCATCTTTATAGAATTACAGAAATTATTTTCCAAAGTGGAGATTTTAATCACTTTTATTTACCCCTAATTTGGTTATTTTAGCCTGCCTTTGGTGTAAAGCAACAAGAAACAAGATAGCAGGATTGATTACTTCTGTCTATTAGTAATCAATAGATAGAAGTTTATTATTAACTTTATAGCAAAAGAAGTTTATTATTAACATTGATTTATGAAAGAAAATAAGTCTAAAATGAGAAGGAAAACCTGAGCTTAGAAGAGACCAAATCTAAATAAATCCTAGTTAAGTATTTTTCGGTTACCTAGCAAAGTTTCTAATGAATCATTGACACCCCATGGACAGCAAGGCCCTGGCAAGCCCAATTTCTGTTATATTGTACCATCAATAAGTACAAACATATCCTAAACATTTTTAAGTAAGCAAAAAACATTAGTGTATTCTATTTCACTTTCTAAGGTTTTCACACCAAGAATTATCATTTTCATTTTGCCTGTTTTCTCAACCAACCTCTATGTTAAATTCAATTATTTAAAAAAAATCATATTAATAACAGCATGATCTGAAAAACCAATTTGTGTCCCCAGAACAAAAGGAGATAGTGTAAACATAATCAACTAAAGAGAAAATTGTGAAATTAAGTTTCAGATTCTTGTTTGTGGGATTTATTCTATTTATAATATAAAAACCGTCAGTAGAGAAGGCTAAATTTTCAAGCCCATTTGAAGACTGCCCAAAATACAAAAATGTTGACATCTAGAATTATAATATGTTTTATATCACATCACACTCGTGTAAGTTTTGGGAGGCAGCCTTTTCATACTACCCACTTTCTTGCTTCATGTCTTACCCCCCTTTAATTTTCCAGTTTGATATTTATTGAGTCATTGGTGATTTGTAACATGACAATAGAGATGGCATTGAAATGCTTTTGTGGGAATTGGCTAAAGGAGGAAGAAATAAATGAATTTTAAATTGGACTGGGGTCATATATATACTTTTTTTTCTTTTTTCTTTGTTAATTACCACTGCTTCTCAAGGTAAATATTGTGGTTCTGTAAAAAAGAAACCTGCTGACTAATCTCTTACTGTGCCATTTACTTTTTTATGTATACTTGTAATTAAACCCATTCTGGGATTCATGTCACCCTTCCTGCACAGCGATCAATACTAAATTGTAACAAGGGGAAAAGAGATAATCTCTGTTGTTAGTAGATGTTTGCCTGTACTTGTATCAATAAGATTAGAAGTAGCATGTAGAGCGAGCTGCAAGTACATGACATTTTCCCAATAACTGCATTTCATGATTTTGAAGTGTGCATGAAACTCCTGGCACCACAGGTCCTCTTGGTCTCTTCCACATGCCACTGATCGTTTAGCTTTGGTTCATCTTCAGCTCTGTGACACACAGCAAGGATTCCTCAGCACCCTGCCATCCTCACCACCCAAAAGATCATTGCATTCTAAAAGAGTACAGCTTCCTGGGAACAAAATAACCTATTTTCAGTATGAACATCAGAGATTAGCATGAATTTACAGACGTAATTCTAATTTTTAAAAAACATACATCAAGACACACTACCAACTTGCTTAACACATGAATTCACAAATCAGTAGACAGATAGATGTCTATAAAATAAAACTTTGTTATATAATGCACTGAACAATGTATTTTCCCTCTCTATTATATTTTTGGTTTATGAGGATATTTTGTGTCACCAAGTATTTATGTTATTTGGGGGGGAAATAGTATTCACTGAAGGTGTTCAAATGTGCCAAATTTTCAGAAGACAATATGGCTGGTAGCATACTCAAGATAGATTTATTCCCCTTAACATTAAAAAAAAAGTGGAAAGTATAATAAAGTAGCTTCACTTTTCTAGTAATAGTTGTGTTGAAATACCAACTATGGTTACAGCCTAATACATGAGGTCATTACTCACATTATAATTAATATCAGAATGCATAACTTACAATTTAAAAAACTTTTCCTATGTATATTACAGTATCTTGGGTTAAGAGTATAATGTCAGTTCCCTGTACTTTCCATTTCATTGCTTTTGTCAGTTGTCAGAAACCTAACCCTTAAAGGTAGGGATAATTACATCTTGAATTACAAGTATTTATGCTCTTTCCTCAGTGCCTGAGATTTATATTCATCAATGTTAATGGATGTTAGATATATAAATCTATGGATCAAGATAAGAATATACACCCAAAAGGGATTCTAATGTACTTTTTATATTTACTATTAATGTCCTTGTTACCATGGCTATGCGATTTGAGTTCACATGTATACATAGCAGAAAGGTAAATTATTGGATGTCACATTTCTTTCATTGCTCTTGAAACAAGATAAAAGCAAAAATAAATAAGAAATCTGTACTAGGCAGATGTTTTCATATTTCCCCTTTTATCTGTGTGCTGCCTTTTAATTATAGACACCATTAAATCACATTCATGGCAAAAGGTGCACTTCTACCTTCACAGACTTACGTGACAGAGAGAATAATGGAGTAATATGCAACAATTCAGAATTGTTATTCAGTGAACAGTGTTGCTAAACCTAAAACTTGCCCAGTAGTTTTCCAACTAGGAGTAGCATGTTCTTCTTCTTAAAAAAAAAAAAAAAAGGAAAACAATTTATTGGGTTCTATTTCTATAAGAGGGACTGAAAAAATCCACAGTACCTTTTATTTTGCTGCATGCCATTTCATGCTAGCAAAATATAATTTTATTTTCAAGCCAAAGCAGAAGTTATTTTCCCCCTTTTATTCTTCATAGACTTGCAGTATTATAATAATGATTTTAAGACATGATTGTCTCTCACAGAGCATAAAGTGGCTTTGGTGGGCATTGTAAAACACTTTTGTAAGCAACTTAACATGTCCTTATGTTTTTAGTTATACAAAATAATTTAAACTGTTCATTCTTTACTCATAGGGTTTCTAGATAAAATACAGGATTCTAGTTAAGTGAATTTCAGATAAACAATGAATAATTTTTTTTTAGTATAAGTATGTTTAACCCAGTATTTGGGGCATATGTGTACTAACAACAAAAAAATGTGTTTATTTAAAGTTCAAAATTAACTGGGTTTTTGTATTTTTATTTGCTAAACCTGGTAACCTTATTCAGCCTCCTATAATTCTTGACATTAAGCAAGATTCCTGGGTCTTATCATATAGTTTAGTATGATTTGGTTTGATTTTATAAATTTCTGTTACAGTGGTACTCATTGCAAGTTTAATAATGTCATGCACAATTGAAAAACTAAAGGACAAACCTGTTTAAATTATCAAATTTTTTGGTTATCTGAAACAAGGGCAGTTTTAAAATAATGTCACTTTTCTACTTGAAAAAGACAGTACCATGTGGGAGAATGGAGAGCTCAAGAGACCGATAATGAGATACAGGCCTTTCATTGGTTTGAATATAGCCCTAGGTGGTAGCAACTGAAAGTTTTTGCCATCTGGTACCTGATCAGTAGCTGATGTGAAGCTGTTGATTTCATTTAAAAAAAAAATCAAGGCAACAAGCAAGTGTTCAAGAAGAAGAGTAATTTTCCTATTTTGCTATCCACCACACCTCTATAACCTTGACCAATTTTTTCACATCTCCCTCAATTTCTCTACAACTACAAAAGAAAATATCATACTAGATGTCTGTCTATCCATCCTTGAATTAAAATATCACCTGGTAAGAAAATTTAAAGATAAAGCATACTTTGGGTAGTAATTCTTTTAGTTCATTTGGGGTGTAGCTACAGTTTTTTAATTTGTAGTAAACGGAAGAGCCTATCTGAATATTTTTAAAGAAATAACTCTTGAGATTTTTCAAAAGCCTATAGCACCCCAAAGTTGAATGATAGAAATTGTTCAGCTTGTTATTTGGAGCGGCTATTAGGGAAGCTAATATATGAGAGATATGGAAGTATTTATGCCAGGGGGGGTCCAAGACTCCTACTTTCTTCTCATTTATTTTCCAGGTCCCTCCCCCATTCCCTTGTCTTGAGAACACTTGCATTCCAGTATGGTGAAACAGAGCACTGGGTTTGCATAAGAAGACCTGAATTTAAGATCCAGGCCTACTATCCCATGCTGGGCAACTTTAAGAAAACAATTTAAACTTTCCAAATCTCTAAAATAAATAGTATAATTCTTGAATCTACTTGGGGCAAGGATATATATATAGATATATATATATATATATATATATATATATATATATATATATTCCAAACATTTAAAAGAATGTCAACCCCATGCCTATCTTTTAAGGAGGTTGATTTGGCAATATATGATAAAACCCTTAAAGTTTCACTTCCCACCTCAGGCAAGGTAATGGAGAGAGAAAACACAAAGGAAGAAAAGATACAGAGGCTTTGACAATTCTGGTGTGTTCCAGGTGATGTACGCAGTTCAGAATGATAGGGTTTGAAATATGCAGTCAGGGTTTAAACTGGAGAGACTATTGTGGACCAGCTCAAGGTTGTCATTGATCACGTACCATACCAGGAATCTGGACTCTGTTTTGTAGACAATGAGAAAGCTTTTAAGCAATACAGTAACATATCCAAAGTTGTGTCTTAGAAATTGTCTAAACTGAGGCAGCTAGATGGTTTGGATCAAGAATAGAGGAAAAGGAACTTAGAAAGTTATGGCAATAATCCAGGCTAAAATAGATAAAAGTTTGAATTAAAGAAATAATGAAGAGACGGGAAGGTGGATATGAGTGCTATTGATAAGATAGACTCTCCTGGACAATGGTAAGTTGGAGGTAAAAAGTAAGAGAGAGAGATGGCCCTAGGTTTGTACCTTGAGTTATTAAGTGGACTGTGGTGTCCTTAACAAAGTTTGACAGTTCAGAAGCAAGCATAGGTTTGTGGGGGAAAGACAATGTGTTTAGTTTTCAGCCTGTTGAGTTTGCCACCTTGCAGGTTTACCAATGTGAGTTACATAGTAAGTAAGTAATACTTAAGGCATGTAAAGTTTAAAGGAGAAGACTGGTCTGCAGACAATGCTTTGGGAGTTAAACTAGTAGAAGTTCTCAGTTGCAGACCATAAAATCTGTGTTTGCCAGGTTAACCAGAAAGAGATCTATTAAGTGTTATGGAGCACATTCAGAATTAGTATAGGTGTGGAGATCCTACAGCCTAATCTTCCAGAAATATCACCAAATGACACCAAAACCCTGGCTCACCGATGGAATTGCTACATCTGCTAAGATCAAGAACCACAGAATAAGTAATCTGCTATCACACCTGACAGAATCAGAACCACACCAAATCTGATGAAATCCATCCTTTCAAAATATATGCCCTTTGCCCTGCCTCTGGACATGCATGAAGTTAGGGATCAGAATATCAGACCTCTGCTAGGAAAATCAAAGGCACAGCAACTTTGCTTGACAGAAGATTCACTCGAACTCTACCTCACATCTACCTTGCGATTCTCAAATGATGCATTGGCTCACCAAAAGTTAGTGCAAATATTAAGGGTTGCCAGAGTACATGGAAAATACAGATTTTAGCTTTCCAGCTACTAAACAGATCCTCCAAAATAGGGGGTTGAAATGGTGCTCAGTGAGTCAGTCTGCCACATTTTCCAAAGTAGGCATGAAGGAAAAAATGATGTTTAAAGAAATTGTCATGGATATCAATAAAACACAATATACGGCATTAGAAGAGAAGCAAATGAGTAGTGAACAGAAAGATGACCAAGACAATGACGAAGAGAACATCAGTATTTAAAAGAAAAGTATAGTCAGATAGATGATAAGGGAACAAGCATCCATGCTACCTAGGTGGCAAGGAAGACAAAGAGGAACAGGGATAAGTTACTGTAAAAAACACTGAGACCTCATTGAGGGTGTTGTTTCTGGAAGATTAGGCTATAGGTTCTCCAAATCTACTGAGACCTACAGGGAAGGAGGAGTTCTGAGATGAATGTAAAGAAGTTGGAGAGAAGAGAAAAAAAAAAAAAAAAAGCAATGAAGGAAAGAAGAGAGAGAGAGAGAGAGAGGAGCAAATGATGCTTTGGGTATCAAAAGAAGAGACATTTTCAAAACAGGAATTTTCAAGTTTTGTGCTGCATAGAGGGCTTAAAAGAATCAGTGTATTTGTGAATTAGTGTCCCATTGGTGACTTTTGCTAGAATAGTGTCATTAGAGAGGTGAGAGCAGAAACCAGGTAGCAGGGGATTAAAGAGTGAATTGGGCACAATGATATAGAGACAGCTTGATTCTAGAGAGGAGAGAGATAAAGCGATAAGTACAGGAGAGGAGATAAAAGAAAAGACAAGGGCTTTCATGTAGAAATTCAGTAAATATCATCAATAAGTGACCAAATATTTTTCATGTCTCCCCTTCCATTTTAAAGGATATACCAATAAATACAGGCTAAAGTAAATGCAACAGATACTTAGTGTTTTGTTGTTGTTGTTGTTCTTTGGAGTTTGTTTGGTGACAGATCCTGCTTCATGTTTATTTGTATAAATGGTACAGGAGGACACCAGCCCCATGCATACGTCAGCCCCGGGGTCACACCAGTCCTTCTGTTCTCATATCGGCAGACAGAGGCCTCTACTTTGGGGCCTTATGGAGCCTGAGCAACTTTGAGAGTCAGAACCTGAGTCTGAGCTTGAAGTAGAGCTACGGCCTCATCCTTGGTTTGAGCCTTGGCCTTGAACTGTGATCGGCAGAGCCTGAGACCCTTGGTGATACAGGCACGAGCACGTTACCCAAGCTTTGGGTGGGCGATGTAGGCAAGTCGACTGAGCTTGCAGCTGTCACCCTTTGGGATCTTGGGTTTGACCTCCTTGGGCTTTAGGAGGGCTTTGATGGCCTCAGCTCATGCACTCATGGCCTTGGCAATGTTGGCATGCATTTCTTCAGGACCTTCTTATTTTGCTTCTTGCCAAAGCACATGATCCTCAGGAACTTGGGGTCCACCCCCTTAAGTGATTCCTATCTTTGTGATCAGGGCTTCTTGATACCATGTCTGTACCAGTTTTTGGGACTGATTGTGCGTGGTGTGGTTCTTGGACTTGGCCCTCTCTGCACCGAAGCCCGCAGCTCCCCCTTAGTGTTTTGATTATAGGAAAAAATTGATGTCACACTTTAAAAGTGTTGTTTACTAAATTGATTCAAATTTATAGTAGATGTGAAATACTTATATAGATTTAAAATTAGCTCTGAGACCATAAATAAAGCATAAGAATAAAGTGGCAATGAAACAAAACTTATTGGATGTGTTTGGGGGTGTGAAACAGACGGTGGTACTAGTGCAGATCATTTTCAACTTTTATCATTTATTAACGATTCAAAAATAATCTGTGAATAGCACACTGGGGAACTTAACAGCCTGTATTAAACTGGAACTGTTGTAAGCAACAAAAACTAAGACCTAAAAAAATCATAAATATGAGAATTTTATTATTATCAGTATCAAGATGTATATTTTGAGAACAATAAAAAAATACAGCATTTATATAAATAAAATGTGGAAAATGATCAATGAATCATTGGGAGACAGATGGTGTTTAACATTTTTAAATTGAGGTCTCAGTGTTTTTCTTGGTAACTTATCCCTGCTCTCATTTGTCTTCCTTAACACCTAGGTAGCATGGATGCTTGTCTCAAACTGTCCCCTTATCATCTATCTGACTATATATTTCTTTAACAACCAGCAAATCACAAAGAAAAGAGAATTAACATGTTAAAAACATTTGTCTTTAGTAGGTGTCTGTAGAACAGTGGTTAAGGGTACAAAGTCTGTCTTGTTGCTCTATCATCTTCAAAATATGGTTTTTAACTCATGGTGCAAGATGGTTGCTCCCATCCTCAACATCTTGACTTCGTTCTAATTAGCCAAAAGAGAATAGAGGGAAGTTCAGCTATGCCTAATATTGAAGGAGGCTGGAAAACCTAGTCTTTAGCTGGGTATCGCAACTAAAATTGAGGAATTGTAATAATAAAAGAAAAAGGTAACAATTTTTATTGCACAGGAGAATACCATTCTGAAAGCATCCCTTTAGTTTCAGTCTGTGTGTCTTTTGATCTGAAGTAAGTCTCTTATAGGCAGCATATGTAAGGATCTTGTTTCCTTATCCATTTAGACACCCTATCTTTTGATGAAATCATTTAATCTATTTACATTTAAAGTAACTTTGATAGATATGAAGTTATTGCCATTGTATTATTCATATTTTTTATTTATTTATTTATTTATTTATCTATTTATTTATTTATTTATTTATTTATTTTTGGTCTTGTCTTAAAGAAGTCCCTCTAACATTCCTTGTAATACTGGTTTGGTGGTGATGAATTGCTTTAGTTTTTTTCTTGTTTGGGAAGTTCTTTATCTGTCCTTTGATTCTAAATGATAGCTTTGCTGGGTAGAGTATTCTTGGTTGTAGGACCTTGATTTTCATCACTTTGAATATTTCCTGCCAATCCGTTCTTGCCTGCAAAGTTTCTGTTGAGAAATCAATTGATAGTCTTATGGGAGCTCCTCTGTATATAATTAATTGCTTTACTCTTGCTGCTTTTAAGATTCTCTCTTTATCTTTAAACTTTGGCATTTAAATAATGATGTGTCTTGATGTGGGCCTCTTTAAGTTACTCTTGTTTCACTCTCTCTGTTTCCTGAACTTGTATATCCATTTCCTTCACCAGGTTAGGGAAGTTTTCTGTCATTATTTCTTCAAATAGGTTTTCAAGTCCTAGCTCCCTCTCTCTTCTCCTTCTGGTATCCCTATGATGCCAGTGTTGGTACACTTGATGTTGTCCCAGTGGGCCCTTAAACTCTTCTTATTTTTTTTAGATTCTTTTTTTTTTTTTTTTTTACTGTTCTGATTGTGTGTTTTCTGCTACCTATCTTCTAAATCTCTGATTCAATCCTCTGCTTTATGTAATCTACTGTTGATTCCCTTTAATGTATTCTTCATTTCCATTATTGTACTCTTTATTTCTGACTAGTTCTTTTTTGCTTGTTTGTTTTCTATCTTCATTTTTATGTTTCCTATCTCTTTGTTGAAGTTCTCTCTGACTGAGATCATTGAGTATCCTTATAACACGTGTTTAGAACTCTGCATCTAGTAGATTGCTTAACTCTATTGTGTTGTTTTTTTGGGGTTTTTTTTCTGGAGCTTTTTTC
Organism: Rhinolophus sinicus; assembly: GCF_057876585.1. Taxonomy (NCBI): domain Eukaryota; kingdom Metazoa; phylum Chordata; class Mammalia; order Chiroptera; family Rhinolophidae; genus Rhinolophus; species Rhinolophus sinicus. Next base: position 71,828,873 of record NC_142503.1, read on the forward strand.
TATTATTTTATTTGGGAAATGTTTCTTTGTCTCCCCATTTTGGCTGCTTCACTGTGTTTGTTTTTTTGTAGAGCTGCTATGCCTCCCAGTCTTACTAGACTGGCCTATGTAGTAGGCATTTTTGTTGGACCCAGTGGTGCAGCCTCCGTGGTGACCAGAGCCGGGTGCTCTAAGTATGTCCCTTGTGTGGATTGTGTGTGCCCTCCTATTGTAGTTGACACTTGATTGCTGTTTGTACATCAATAGGAGGGATTGACCCTCAGTCTCACTGGTTGTGAGGACTGGCTGTGACTACAGTGGAGGAGTTGTTGTGCAGGGGCTGACCCTTCAGAGCAGGTTTCACTCTGGTGGGGCTCTGGTGCCTACACAGTCTGCCCTTTGGGTGTGTTGTTTTTAGAGGTGGCCGGGTGATGTTCTGGCTCAGTCCAAAATTGGCCATTGGGCCTGTCCCCAGGGCCTTCTGTGAGGGTACCTGTCTCAGGCCAAGTTCAGTAAAGTCTGTGCCCTACCCAGGGCCGCCTTGCATGAGCTACAAGGCAATCCGCAGATAGCCACCACCTCCACTGTATTGGAGATGCCTTGAGTGGTCAAGCCATGAACTAAGCTTGGCTGTTGCTAGTGCCGGGCTTAGGGCTACTCATCCAGAGGTATGGGACATGCTCAAGCCAGATGCTGCTTGTTTGGGTTTTGTGAACTTTAGAGAGATTTTAAGAAAGTCCTTAGGATGAGCCAAAGCAGGCCGTTTATATGTAAAAGCCACTGGAAGTGGTTTCGTGTGTGCCCAAAATTTGGGTGGAGTGGGATGTCAGAGAACCACTACAGTGGGGCAGACAAAAAGAGATAGCCAGTTTGATGAAGACTCAGATATGGTGCCTGCCTGTGTCTGCATGCAGGAAAGGGGAGGGCTGATTAAGAAACAATGGCTTTTGCCAACTCCTGCCCCTCTGGCCCTCATTCTGAAACTAGACAATTCAATTCCTCCTCATATGATGTCCCTGGTGCCTTTCAAGATGCTGCCCCAGTGGTGGAGCTCAAAGTGACTCCATCAGCGAGGGAGTCTGTGCATGGGACCTTTTAAGAGGAGCTCCTGGTTGTGCAGCTGTCCTCAGTCTCACTCAGCCGCAGTCTCCTGTTTTCCACAGCCAGAAGTTATGGGGTCTTCTCTCCCTGGCACTGAAACCTAGGGCTGGGAGGAGCTGGGACCCCTCACTCCTCAGGGGAGGACCTCCACAGCCAAGATATGCCTCCCAATTTTTAATGGTCACACATGGGTGTGGGACCAACCTATTCAATGCCTCTGTCCTTTCTACTGTGTTTCCCCAAAAATAAGACCAGGTCTTATATTAATTTTTGCTTCAAAAGACTCATTTGGGCTTATATTCAGGGGATGTCATCCTGAAAAATCATGCTAGGGCTTATTTTCTGGCTAGGTCTTATTTTCAAGGAAACACTGTACCAGTCTCGAGGTGGCTTCTTCTACATGTCTTTAGTTGTAGGGCTTAAGTTCAACTAGACTTCAGGTGATTCTCAATAATGGTTGTTTTGTGGTTTAGTTGTAACTGATGTGGTCCTGAAGGAGGTGAGTGCAGCATTTACCTACTCCTCCATCTTGACCAGAAATCTGTAATGTTTTATTCATGTTTAACTAATAGGGCAGTATGTCTCCTAAAATGATGACTACCACCCAGACTTAAAATTGGTCATTTATAGGAACAGGAAATAGACTCAGCAACAGCACTTAAAAGTATAAAATAGGAAAAGCAACTAACCACAAGTATTTGGTACTTAAAATACTAACAATATGTAAGAGTAGAATAACAAACATATGTGAATTATATGTAAGTGGACAAAATGATAAAAATTCTATTGCAATTTAGGTATCTTAAATACCAACTAAAATTTCCGTATACTCATATAAACTTTTCCCTGTATTTTTTGAAGTCATTGATCCATATGGGTTGTGTTATATCAATAGTTTTCAAGGCTCTATAGTCTCTTTTCAACATATCTTTTAGTAGGCCCCCATTGCTTTCCTTTTTTACTATTGGGGTTATTAAAACAAATTATTTGAAGATATTTTGGGGAAATAATACTTTGCATAGATGATGAGAAAGGGGGATAATTAATTGGAATAAAACGTATTTAAATCTCAATTCCAGGAAAACTTCCATATATCAAAATCATTATGATAATTACATTAAATAAAGATGTCTATACTTGTTAGATGTTCATTAAAGTATATTGTATTTTTCAGAGGTCAGAGGCCAACAAGCAAAGCAATCATGGGAATTAAAGCTCAGAATTAATCCCCACTATTCAATTACTCATAATACACTGTATCTCACCTTTGCCAAACATATCACTATCATAGTTAATATTATTTATTAAATTATGTATTAATGTCTGCTAGCCTTAAGGAAAGTATAAGATGTTTTGCTATTGCCCCAATTGTCTCAGAAACCTAGGAAGGATATAAATAAATTATAAAAATTGCAATGTCCATCAACAGCATTGACACTGTGTTCAAGGAGGTAAAAAATGATTTATCCTTACCTCCTTTACATATTTGTTTAGAGATTGAAGTGTTTACATATAACATTAAGGAAGTATAGATAAGAAAGATGTATTGCTTCGTTCAGTTCACCCAGGAGTATCTTCTGAACAGTACTCTGTCGGTGTAGGCAGAGGCCAAGACAGCTTGTTTTCTCACAGTGCATGTATTCAGAGTTTCAGGCAGCAGGGTTATAGAAGGTACCTTATCAATTCAGCAGAGTCACAATGAAAAAAAAATGCCATCTGACCATTGGGAGTTGGAGCTGGGTATATTTCTCTGCCTTTCAGCTAAACATGGGGGGAAAAAAGGATTTTACAAAGTAGACAGCATCAGGTTCTGCCTGGGAGCAAATACTTGGCCTTCAGAGTTTTCCCTTTATTTCAGAGAGAGAAAACAAGAAACAAAAGCATTGATTGAATAAGTTAATATGTTTTATCATATATATATGTATATATATGTTAACTTTGATTAGTAAAATGATAATGAAAATGTGTAGTAAAAAAACAATTACAAATTATGAAAAATGATTATAACAAAAAATAGTTGTCATACCAATATATTATGTTACTCCCAAAATGGCAAAGGAAAAGAACAAAATGCTACATAAAAGAATAAACATTAATAATAAAAACAATATAAAAATATTTAACAGTGATATAAACAATAAAGAGATAGGAAGTTATTTATCTTTCAAACCCTTACTAGTAATAATACTGAGACTTGGGTCCTTCATATTCTGATGGTAGGAGAGTGTCTTGAAACATGTCTGGAGACAATTTGAGGTTATATATCACAAAGTCCTTAAAGAAAGCAGGGTATCACATCTGTCCCAGTAGTTTCTAATTATAGCCATGTCTGGTACACAATATGAGCATATTAATAAGTGAATAAATGAATTTTTAAAGGATTAGATTATTTTAGTGTTAGGCTTCACTATAGCAAAAACTCCCCAAACAATTAAGCAACCACATGAAATTCATATTCATAATCGAGCACTTCATTGGGAAAACATCAATAGTTATGAAATTTTCTGGCCATGGAGAGCATTGAGAGTGAGAATTTATCCAAATTTATCCATATACCTATATCACAAGCAAACTGTTGTTTTAGGAATTATTTTCAGCTATTTACTGAAAATAAAGTTGAGTCTTTTATGAATGGCATCTACTTTTAAAACATTCTTTTTGATCTATACATTCCGACTCTAGAAAATTAATTCACTGTCAATGGTGGGTTTTTCTTTTAGGGGGAGAAGTTAGCAGTATTTTACGGGACATAGTCCTTCAGTTTATATATCCAGAAAAATTCTGTGTGCAAGTACGCTCTTCCAGAGGATAGGGCAATATAGGTTTAACTTGTGCTGCAGTACAAAGTTTCAGTATTATTTGGGAGGATGACAATATTTCATGATTAATTTTATTTTACTAACTATAAGTTCAAATTGCTATTAGAAATCTTACTCTGTAATACATCATCATGTTTTAGAAGAAATTTTTTTTTCTGAATGTGATTGCATAATGTTATTTCATTGTGAGCTATACCATGTGGAAGATTCTTTAGTAACAGCTTCAGAATCAGTTTCCCTCAAGTTAATGAGAAACCCCAACTTCACCTTTCTGGGGGAAATCATTATGGAAATAAAAAAAGTTAAATTGATACTAAAAGTGTGAATGAAGACTTTTGGTTAATTTAAGCAGCTAATTATTTTTTAATGTAAAATGTTTTGCCTACCCATTACATAAAGTGTTGCCTTATCTAAATTTCTTTGATTAAATAGCAGCAGATAGTATTTGAATTGGTTTCTGGGCAGTTTCATTATCATTCCTTCGAACATTAGGGAATGTATTAGATATATTCTTTGACCTTTTGAATAACATATTGAATTCTAGAATGAAACACAGTACAAGCAGCAATAATTGTCTTTCATATTCATTTTTCTCCTTTTATCCTGATGAATCCTTAGAAAAAAGTGAACATGCTGTGTATAAAAGACATGCAGAAAGCACTTCTCTTGACAATAGCTTACAAATCAATCTCCAAATTTTAGGCATGAAGGAGGACCAGTAACTATGTATAAGTATCCCAAGTAATGAAAGGGATGTGTATAAGAGGTTTAGATCACTGCTTCTCCAACTTTAGCATGCATGGGAAGCACCAGGGATCTTGCTGAAATTCAGAGGCTAATTCAACAAGTTCCTTTTCTAACAAGTTCCCAGGTAATGCTAATGCTCTTGATCAACAGACCATACTCTAAGAGTCACAATTTTCTACCACCCACTTACTGAACCTCAGCTATGTAGAAACACTATTCAGATTACAGAATAAACAAGGCTAAAGGCTCTCTTCTGTATCCTTGAAATGAAGAGATGGTTTCCAGGTCAGTGCAAACATTTCCAAAGTCCCTATCAGTCCTGAGAAGGTCACCATGAAACTTCCTGCAGACTTTCAGCTCATGAAGCCTTTCTTTCAGCCAATATGCATGAACTGTGCCACCAGTCACTATTAACAAGCACATATTCAATAATTTCTGGCTGCAGGAAATACACATAGCAATGAACATAAGGAGAAAAGGAACATGAGGAAGCCTCTGACCTTGGGTCCTTAGCATCCAGTTGCAGACATAGAAAATGCACAAAAGAAGACAGTTGTAATATGAGATTGCTTATGCTCAGGGTCAATTGAAGAGGCATACAGAACTTGAGTGTAAAGAAGAAAACAATAACTAAAGAAGATGATGCTAATAAGGAAGGAGAGACACAGAAGGGTGACTGGATGAAGATCTTAAAGAAAGGGTGCACTTCCCAAATATGTGTCTCTTTATAACATGTGCACTAATGTATTCTGAACCTTTTAGTACAATTTAACAAATAGATACTGGTAACCTCCGTGTAACATAGTTGTCAGGTTCCTGAAAAATGCCGTATTATGTGAATCCGTGTTATATGAAACAAAGAACTAGTACAAAAAAAGGGGATTAGGTTCCAAAAATTAAAAAAAAAAATACTATTATATTTTTATAATTAAGAGAAATATCTTTATTGAAGCAATTTTCACCAGAAGTATAACATATTAATCTGTATTAAATAATGTATTCTTCGTCATCACTACTAAGCTTTTATTACGCTCCATGTTGTTCGGGGATTTCCCTAATTTCAAAAGAGAAAAATTTTTTCCCTTAGAAGTTCTTATTACATTCCATGTTGTTCAGGGATTTCTCTAATTCTCAAACCGTGTTAGAGTGAAACCATGCTCGAGGATGCCGTGTTGTACGAGGGTCCTCCTGATTCTCGAACCATGTTAGAGCAAAACCGTGTTAGGCGAGTGCTGTGTTATGTGAGGGTTACCTGTACACCTCCCCACAAGAGCCTTCTTAAATATTTTAAAGATCCTATTTATTTTATAACAGGGCAGCTATAAAAGGAGAGATCAAATGGACTTCTTATTAAATGAGCACTTTAAAACTATCAGACTTTTTCACTGTGACAAAAGAAAGTTCCCTTAGAGCATATCATGTGTTCCTTTATGAGGAAGGAGACTGTATGCAAGGTAGACAAAGAGATGGCAGTCAATCAATTTCAGAAGAAGCCCAAGGCCTTCAGAGAGAGGGTGGACTGCCCTCAGTGACCTTAGTGATCCTGAAGGAGACCAGGATGTGGAGCAAAGTGACCTGATAGAGTTTTCTGACAGAAAAAGGCCTCCAAGATGCGAAAAGCAAAACCCACTCACAGAAAACTGGGAGTTGGATCTGGAGACCTCGGCTCCTCGGGCAACATGTGGCTTATTTCTGTGGCTGGTGATGGGATTCTTATAGATCTAGACACCCCAGTATAATGATTTTGCTTAAGGAATGCATGTCTATGTTACAAATGTGAAGTAAAAGGAGCTATAATCCTGGCCCCAGAGCAGGCACCACTGTGCCCTGGGCAGAACAGGGATGCGAGTGTTCCTAGAACTCTACACATTATGTGGCAGCAGAAAGGCACACCGTCGCTCTTGTTTTTACTGTACTTGTTATTAAAAACAATATTTTAACCACCCACTCCTAATTAAATATGCTGCTGAAGTTATTGAACAAATCAGAAGTTCAAGGGAAGGCATTAAAATAAAGGTAATTGAACTTCCTGCTACTAGGGCATTAATTAGAAAAATCAAAAAGATAACATTGCAATTACGTAAATTTATATAAATTACAATTAATTCTTCTAGAAATATATATAGAGTGGCAGGCACAGTACTAAGTACAAAGATTAAGAAGAGAATGAGAGAGACAAAGGCCTTATCCTTATAAACTTTACTGTTTTGAGAGCCAGTCCATAGGCTCATCCCAGAAAAGCTCCAAAACATGGCTGACTAGGCTGAGAAGCTGCTGGACTTGAGCTAAAGTGCTCAGTCCTCTTGCCATGTGGAACAGTGGAGCCCTCAAGCACATTAAGAGTTCTCTCCATTTAGGTAAATGGATTCTACTAATCCTGGAAAAGGAGATATGTGTCCATATAGGAGAACATAGATCCACAGTCACTACAAGAGGTAAAAATGAGGGGAGGTGGAGTGTTAAGGTAGCCACATGGCAGGCAATCTTTAATATATATATATATATATTCCACTCTTAAAGAATCAACTTAAATCAGCATATTTGTCATTGATGAAAACACCAGAGCACAAAGAACACACACAGAGACCAGTTTGCCTTAGAGCATGTTTTATACACACACAACTTTAGTCAATGAGATAAACTATGCATCTTAAACTCTTTCATATTTACAAATATGGTTTTCTAAGACTGCTGCCATCAAATGATGTCAAATCATTAGTGAACTCAACAGGTTTCAAAGACTTCTAAAACATTGGCTGCTAAAGCACTTAATGATTGGCAGATACTCAAAACTAATAGTACACTTCACATTACAATTTAACAAGTTTAGAACTAAATGAGCACAAATTATCTTCTGGGGGTTGTGTCTCCAAAAACAATTTAAGACATGCAATTTTTCATTTTCTGTGTCTGGCTTCTATTTTAAAAGCATATCAAGTAGCAGCAGATAAGGAGACATGATGTGTTCTTTGGGTAAAATATTTGTTACATGCCAAGGTTCCACTCAATCTAAATGACTTTTATAAAGGTATGTGATTACAGCTGGATATTTATTTTACTCCATTCAAACTCAAGATTGTCATTAAAGCTGTGCAGCATAAGCCATTCTCCAAAGAATCTAATATATAATTCAGGGACAGAGGTGGGAGTGGGAATGGAGGGTTGGGAAAAGATGGAGGAGAAAAAAAAGAACATTTATTTAGCTCCAAGCTAGGAAAACCATGGCAGAATTCCCAGACTCATATCATTATTAACAAGAAGTTACATGAAATGTCATTTATCAGCAACCTTAATAATGAAACCAGCTATGATAAGAATTCATTTCCATTGCCAATAATCCCGACTAACATACCAGCTGTAACCAACACTCGTTTCATTACATGACACAAGCCTTGCAGAACATAGATACAAGCTTAAGTGTCTCCTCTTGGCCTCTGTGTGCATTGTATCCAATTTACATTGAGATGTAAACTCAGTATCAGTACACAGTCTGTTATTTGCCTATTGCCTTTAAAGCCTACACATTCTACTTAGGCACAGTGGTCAGTAGGAAGCAATCCAATTGATGGATTATGAATTAAATTTTTGAAGATTAGCTCCAACTTACCTTGTCTTGTGTAAAACTATGTTGTTGGTAGCTCCAGAACCCCAGTGTCCCATGTACCCCCTTTCACACTCACAAGTCTAACTGACATCCAGTACCATAAGCTGTCTACACTGCCACAGTCCTTCTGCAATAACCAAGAGAATAACGTGTATATTGGTTAAGAGCACAATTTTCCAGCCAAACATCACAGAGTTCAAATCCTTGCTAAGCAATGTGGCATGACATGTAGTAGGTCAGTTAACTTACGTGTCCTAGAGTATCTCACCTGTACAAAAGGAATAATATGTCCCAGAGGGTTGAGATCAGAATTAAATGGGATAAGATATGTGAAATACTTAACAGGCTGCTTTCTGCATAGGGAATACTTGAGGAATAGTAACAGCTTTTATTATTACATCTTGTACTAAGCAGGTCAATGCCACTAATAAGACTTTAAATTTTTTTACACTCTGTTTAACTTTCATTCTGGCCTAAGTTTTATGTCATTGTCCCTAACATTCTGTTCTCTGTTGACAAGAAAAAGACAAACATTGTACCTGGTAATCAGAGACTATGCCAAGGTCTGGTGGGCAATTTAGGAGTTGGGACCAAAATCTTTAAAAGTGTACACAACTTTGGATAGAGCAAATTCATTGTTAGGAAATAAGCATGGAGGTCTATGAGGAATTTTCTGTGAATGTTTATTTAAGCATATTAACAACAGTAAAGCTTTGGAAAGCCACTAGGTGTCCAACAATATGTACTATCTTAAATAACTATCGAACATACACAATGGCATACTCTGCTGCCATTAAAATGATATAAAGAAGAATATTTAATGATATGGAAAGATAATCAATAAATAAATAACAAAATGGGACATATATGGTGATCCCAATTTTATAAAATAAAGTAATAATATATGTACAAATACAGAGGGTGCCAAAAAATGCATACACATTTTAAGAAAGGAAAACTGTATTAAAATTATAATAATATATACCGATAACAAAAGATGAATACCAGTTTCCTTTGACTTCTGCAATTACAAGAGGTGCTCAAAGTGATTACCATCAGTTTCCAGACACTTCTGATTACGGCGAACCACTGCTTGAGCAACATGGACCAAAGTGTCCACTTGTTTACATTTTTTTTGGCACCTCCGGTACATTTAGCACAGGGCAAAATTTATCTGAAGGATTGTTGAAATCGTAGATGGTTTTCCTCTATTTTGTAAGTTTTTAGAAAGTGAGCTTGTATAAATAGTTACCCCAAAATAGCAAAAATTTTAAATATACAAGTTGTCCATAAAGCCCTTGGCAATGAGAACCTCGCAGAGAGATTTTTGAGGCAGGCCACTGAAAGAAAGACATTGGTTTATTTAGCTTCACAAACCATGTTATCCCAAACATTCAGCAACATTTCTAGCTCATTACTAAGAAAGGTAGATGAATTCTGTTGTCATATTATACTCTGTATAAAATAGATTTTCTTGGTAAATTTAATAAATGATTTTTCTCTCATGAAAAGACCGTCTAGATGTCTTTAACGTAACACATTTGTTCTAACCACTATCTTAAACTCATTTAAATTTAGATACTCCTGTTATATTATTTAATCCAAGTTTAATGTTAACATAAGTAGAATACTTGAGAACTGTGATGAAGTGAGTTATAAGTCATATGTATAACAATAATAGTTTCCCATTTTGGAGGATTTCATATACTATCAAACACTGTCTCTCTTGCAGTATCTTGAAACAGGTAAATTTATTGGCAAAAATCCTATTTCATCAAGGACATGACCACCACTTACAAATACTTTTGTACCAATGATTCCACCTCACCTTTTCCCTTCCCTGAACCTTTCTAGTTGAGATACATTCCTGTGGAGGAGAGTGGCATTAAGGTTTTGGAGTCCATGACCACTTAAAAAGTCTTAGTATCTAATGTGCACACACACACACACACACACACACACGCATGCATGTGCACGCACTCGCGCACGCGCACACACACTCCATAAATAAGTGTATAGATATTCAGAAAGGTTTAGAATTCTTCACAGTGATGACTCACTGTTTTGATGCTCCATTTGAACTTAACTTTATTTCAAATTAATTTTTAAATTTGTGTTTCTTATTATTTTGTCTTATTTTCTTATACTATATATGTTAATGTGCTAAATGTTTGCTTAGCCTACGCATTGTATAAATCCAGCACTGAGTAGCCTGAATAATAAATTAATAATGTACACATGATCATAATTATTGTTGGCCAGGTATTTTGGGGATGGCAAGATGAGAAATCTCCCAGTCTGGTGACATGCCGTTCAGGCAATCATTCATATAAGTGTTCACATGTAAAATGAGCTGTGAAGTGGGGAATGGTCACGCAGGAAGGAAAAACTCAAGCCAGGTCTTTTTTACCCTTGCCAAAGTCAGCATTTGCTGGGCCACTGGAAAGACAGTCACTTGTATGTCAACAAGCACCCCAAAGTGTTCTTTAGTGTGCCAAATGCACCTCAAACCTGGAGGCCTTTGAAGTTACCTGCTTTTGCCATTTTTCAGTAATGCTACTGCGAGTAACACAATATAACATAGTGCTGTGATTAAGAATTCACTCTTCGGAGCCCATCTGCCTAGGTTTGGACTTCCTGGCCGTGGGACCTCTCTGTGCCTCAATGTCCTCATCTGTAACATGGGACTGATAATAGCACTTACTCCATAGGCTAGTGTGAGGATACAAAACACTTGAAGCATTGCATAAAGCATAGCAAGCACTTAGAATAAATGTGTTAGTGGAGTGAGCACAGGGGACAGTGGTGAGAATTTAGGCTGTTGAGATGGATAAGGGACAGATCGTGTAAGACCTATGGGCTCTGCTATGGAGTTTGGATTTTTCTAAGTATGATGTGAATCCATTGCAGATTGCGGGGTTAAATTAGATTATAAATGCAAGGTATTTAGTATACTACCTAATATATTAAAGGTATGTAAGTTTAATCATATGCATAACACTCAACATCTCACACCAAGTAGTCTGGCCAGAAGATAATTACTGCAGGTCGTTTGAGACCAGGAAACTTGAGACCCAAGAGAAAGTCAGTTGCTGGACTCTGAGCCACACACGTACAGCTGGAATGACTGGCTGCATTTCCAACAGCAGTAAGACATGGAGTAGTCATCTATCTGAAGATTCAGAGCTTGGGTTAGGAAACCTTTCTGTTTACGTAAGGTTTTTGTGAATCCTAGTACAAGCAAAGGTAAATTCTATAATGTGAATGTCTACTTTCTCAATATGAACAGCTTCACAGAATCACAGAAAAAGTGTGCTCTACTCAATCTTTAGAACAACATGCTTTGGGAATAGACCAGTGTTACTGCTTCTGCAAAGTTAAGTTGCATTCCCGTTTCACATAAATTGTGCCTTATTAAAAAGCAAAAGAATGGCTATTTAGAGTTATGCCAGCTACTGATTAAAAAGAAATTGTGGTGGGAATGCAGACTGGTGCAGCTGTTATGGAAGGCAGTGTGGAGGTTCCTCAAAAAATCACGAACAGAATTACCATATGACCCAGCAATCCCTCTCCTGGGTATCTACCAAAAAAATCTGAAAACATTTATCCATAAAGACACGTGTGTTCCAATGTTCATTGTAGCTTTGTTTATGGTCGCCAAGACATGGAAACAACCAAAATGCCCTTCGATACATGAATGGATAAAGAAGTTGTGGTATATATACACAATGGAATACTATTCGGCTGTAAGAAAAGATGATATAGGAACATTTGTGACAACATGAATGGATCTTGAGAGAGTAATGCTGAGCGAAATAAGTCAGACAGAAAAAGCAGAGAACCATATGATTTCACTGATATGTGGTATATAAACCAAAAACAACAAAAGAACAAGACAAACAAATGAGAAACAGAAACTCATAGACACAGACAATAGTTTAGTGGTTACCAGAGGGTAAGGGGGGTGGGCGGTGGGAGATGAGGGTAAGGGGGATCGAATATATGGTGATGGAAGGAGAACTGACTCTGGGTGGTGAACACACAATGGGATTTATAGATGATGTAATACAGAATTGTACACCTGAAATCTATGTAATTTTACTAACATTTGTCACCCCAATAAATTTTTTTTAAAAAGTTGAAAATTAAAAAAAAAAAAAAAGAAAGAAAGAAATTGTGAGCCCAGGGCGCTCTGAACCTGCTGCACACCAAATCTCCACAGAAGCAAGCTACCTTAAAGAGCTGCAGGGACCCAGGGGCTGGCACTGCTCAGCCTGTGAGAGGAAAGGTCGCCAAGGTGGAGACTGTGGGGATACAATGTGCCCAAGTGCATAGTAGACATAGCCCCTTGTTCCTGACAAAACCAAACTCATGAAATTCAGAAGGAAAAGTCAGCTCTGAGTTGCAGTCCTTAAAAAAAAGCAAAACGCACATATAAAACATTCATATAAAAATTACATGGGGTCTGCCAAGCACAGAAAGTGGTTTTAGAGCATTTCAGTTCAGAGGATACAGAAGAGTTTAGCCTCAGGAACAATCTGACAAGTGAAACTTAGCACTTTGTATTAATATATGAACCAGGATTATGAATTCCCAATAGCTATCAAAGTGTAAGTACAATTGATACCAGTTAATCTAATGAGTAAACGTCAGTGTTAGAGAAATGTAAGCATTACAGATGTTCAAAAGACGACATAGGTGTAATATTATACAGATGAGAAGATGATGTAGATGTTATATGTATCAGTATGACATTCATCATATTTTGTGAAGTATAAAAACGGGTTACAGATCAGCATGTCATTCATAATCCCATTTTTAGAAAATATCTTTCATAAAGAATCACATGGGGAAAAGTCTGGAAGGCTACGTGTTAAATTATTAACTGCTCTTATCACTTAGAAATGGCATCTCTGACTTTTTTCATTCTTTTCTGTTATATGTGATTTTTATAATAATAATCATATCCACACATACTTATATGAGGTAGTTAAAAACCACAAACTTAGATAAAATAATAGATACAGACTACTCTAAACTATCAAAAAGTTTTGGAAACTTGCATTCCTAGAACAAACAAACAGGTTCACAATAGATTGAAATCCCTACTTGTTGCAGCGTGAAAACACCTTGGGAATCCATTTAAGGCTACGCTGAATGCAAGTTGCTCGGTTTCACAGCCCCGTGACTTGGGCCTGACGCTGATCGTGGCATGCTGTGCGTAAAGGAGTAGCTGGCTTGCTGGACAGCACGCTCCGCTGGCCATCTTGAGGAACATGCTGGTCCTGACAATGCTGGGAAACACACGAAGTGTAAGCCCCAGCAAAAGATCTGGATCAAGGCCAGCAAGTTCTTCTTCCCCTGACATCCGGTGCACGCTAAATTAATACTTGCTGAATGACTGACTGTTTAACCAAGGTGTAATTGGAGAAACCTTAGACACTGCAGCAGATGTACCTCTCCTCCAGCATGCCTTAGAGAGCTCTGTGATTTCACAGGCACTTGCCCATGCATGACACAGTCACATGCTTTGCATCCCCATTATGCACTCAAGTCTGAATGACGGAAGTCACTCTGGTATCACTGAGACACTGTAGTTAACATCCACATCTTTTGGAACCCTACATCACAGTATTGCTTACGTACACAAGCTGCGTTCAACCAGAATTCATGTGCCTATTGTTCACAGTTATTTCTCCGCAAAACTAACTTCTATTACAGCACAGTAAGACACCTCATTTCAGGATTTCCAGAAAGACACTCTGAATGTGTGGCAGTGTTTTGGCCTTATGATGTGCCTTCTAGAGAATCAACTTTGCTTTTTACTTACGTAAAATTCTTACCTTTTAAATACAAAAAAATACAAAATTAAAATACTTTTTAAAATGTAAAACAAGCAATACAGAAATGTATAGAGTAGCATATCGCCTCATTTACCCACCACTGTCCTGTAAAGTACCTTTATCTTTCTCAAGATAAAAAGCAAACATTTAAATTAAATGAGTGCTTTTTCACACAACCTTAACAACCTACAGTTTAGGTGATGCCTGAGTGGAGTTTGTATAAGGAGCATCCATGCCAACATCTCTACGTCAGTGAGGACATGTTTTGTGTGCTCTCTTGAGTATGCGTATGAACACATGTGTCAAGTTGGGCTACCTTCCACTACTCCAGCCTCAACCAAGAAGCCCAGAATTACCAGATACTGCATTCTATACAGCTACCCACACATTCTCCTATGAGGTAAAGTGTGCGTGCCTGTGACCAATGGCCTCACAGACACAGCTCCCTGGACAACTACACAACTTGAGCACATGCACACATCGACACATGACCTATCCAGTCCTATGCCCGCCACCTCCATTTGCCAAGGGTGACAGCACTGTGTGTGGTAGAAACCATTTTTTATTAATAAAAGAAACAACTAGAGACTCTCTTTTGTATAGGTAAGGTTCTGTTGGAGCTACATTAAGGAAAGATATGTTCTTCACTGTAATCTTTTTGAAACTTTAAATGCCGCAATGTCGTTTCAAGTGGCAGATGTTAACACAGCTTGTTCTTTCCCCCACCTATACTTGAGAACAGTCTTATAAACTCAAGGGAAACTTTTCCATTCTATATTCAAATGGCAATAGGGAGATTTTGTAATACATATCTGTATCAAATTTGGTGTGAAAATGTATTTTGTGGAACTTGTGAAAACTCACATTTGAGGCATCTTTCTAAATAGGACCATGCAGAGAGCATTTTATACCCACCAGGTTCTTATACTTGATCTCTCTAAATGACAGCATATGGATTTCAGATGAAATTACATAAAATGCTTAGGGTCTTCTTTCCATGCATTCTAAGATGCTATTCTCAATAGGAATACAAGAGCTTAACATTACATTGCATTTCTATATGAATAAAGAACCCCGTATGAATAAAACAGATACAAGTTTTGTTTTACCACTCATTCCACTAGAACATCAGAATTAGTTTCAGAAACATTTTATAAATATAAATAATTACTAAATAAATCTTTAAAATTCAGCTCTAAATGTACTAAGTATTAAATCCAAAAAAAAAATAGTTTTCTTTTTTCTGTTTCTTTGTTTTCTTGAAATAACCTAATTATCATCAACAGAAAAGTTTGGGTTAAAACTCTGCGGTAATATAATAAAGAGAATCCTCATGTAATTAATTTAAAAGGAAAAAAAATTAGCTTGATTTTTTTTTTTCCTAGTCACTTGTTCAGGACAGGATTGATCCCAGATCAAATTTTGAAGGAACTCCTTTTCTCCTCTGCCCCCTCACTCCCCACACCGTTCTCTTCCTGATTTTCCTTCTCTCTCCCTGCTGCTTTGCTAGCCTGTCTGCTGACCCCCATGCCTTCTTTTCTCACACATTGCTCCCTCCTCATTTTCTGAGGGCCCTGATTTATACTAGCTAATTTGGTACACTAATTCAGATTGAGACAACCTTAATGAAACTGCCAAAATGTGTCACTGCTCCAATGTTAATTAAATTAAATATGTAATGACATTTATCAGTGGCCAAAACTGGTTGTCACCAAAAAGGGAGTAATGGAGGGAATTTGAAGTCTTCCGTAAGTCTAAGAGGAGAGTGATGTAAGGGTGAATGACACTTCAGCACCCTTCGGTTTATGCAATGCACACACATATGCAATTCACACCATTCCTTATGGACACAGCCATATCCCTGGCTCAAGAAAGGCACTGATACTTTAAAATCCCAGTCAGTGATTGATCTTTGGATTGAAAGTGAGATTGGATGATTTCTATGCATTTGAAATTGGTCCTATCAAAATCTGAATGGCATTTTTTAAAGAAATAGAGGAGAAATATCATCAGATTTGTATGGAATCACAAAAGACCCTGAATAGGCAAAGCAATCCTAAGAAAAATAGAACAAGTCTGGAGGTATCACAATCCCTGACTTGTTGTTTATACAATGAAGCGACAATAATCAAAATAGCATGGTACTGACAGGAAAACAGACACATAGACCAGTGGAATAGAATTGAGAACCCATAAATAAACCCACATATATATGGGTAGATAATTTTTGACAGAGGAGCCCAAAACATGCAATGAAGAAAAGAAAGCCTCTTCAATAAATGGTGTTGGAAAATTAAAAAGTCACATGCCAAAAAAATGAAATTAGGGTTCTGTCTGTCACGATAGACCAAAATTCACTTAAAATGGATCAAAGACCTAAATATAAGACCTAAAACAATAAATTGCAGAGAAGACAGCATAGGCATTAAATTTATGGACCTTAGGTTCAAAGTGGATTTTATGAATTTGACCTCAAAGGCAAGGGAGATAAAAGCTAAAATCAATGAATGGGACTATATCAAACTAAGAAACCTTCTGCACAGCAAAAGAAACCACAGACTAAATGAAGAAGCAACCAAGAAAACGGGAGAGGATATTTGCAAACAACACCTCTAATAATATCCAAAATATATAAAGAACACATACAACTCAACAACAAAGAAAATAAACAATTCTATAATACATACAGTTGATGTATTATAGAAATATACACTTGAAACCTATATAATTTTACTAACCAATAAATTTAATAAAAAAATTTAAAACAAGAAAAAGAAATTGGTCCTGTAGATATAAGTAATAAAAGAAGGCCAATTTTCATAGGTTGGCATTCAACACAGATGAACCCAATCTTCACAAGAGTTCACCAGACACAGTATTTTGGCTAATAATTGAAAGAGATAAGACTCCTTTTCTGACTCTAATCCTAAATTAATAGAAATTTGGCTACTCCAGTCTGAGTGTTGGAGGAGCATTTACTAAATGATGTCCCAGTGGCCTGGAAGCAGGAATGTTACTCCCAAAGCCTCGAATTTACATCTAGGTATTTCTTGACTCAGTACCTCTTATTAAGTAGAAATGATGTAAATACCACTTACTCTTGGAATTCTAATATCAGTATTTCCTATTTTACTTCACTTATTAACCAAAACTTTGACTAACTCTTAGAGTGAGTAATGTAGTTAAGTTTGAAACTGAAAAATTCAAATACAGACTCTCTGTATACAGATTCTTAAGGAAAAGACTTATTCTTTATTTACCTTTATATTTATAATTGAAACCTAAAATAGGACCCCCACATTATCCAGCTAATGCATGGCATAAAATTTAAGGGAGCAAAATCCGGCTGTCAAATAATTAAAAAAGAAATCCAATATTTATTTCAGGTTTTAAAAGAACATTAAGATGGATCCAATTTTTAGCTTACAAAAATACTTTGGCAAATATATTTTTCCAAGACCCATGTTTTTTGTAAACCACAGCCACCTCAGACTCCATCACTCTGCAAATCTCCAGGGTTTTTTTAATACACCTTTTATTCTGCTCTCTCACAATTTTTCTCTCTCTCCCTGTTCTCCATTATATCAACTTCCTCTGCCCAGCTTAGTGCCCCTCTTCCAAGCCAGATCTCTGCTCTGGTTTCAAGCTTCCCCTAATTGTGCATCAAAACATATTCAGAAACAAGGTTGGCAAAGGATGGGTACATTCACAGTTTAAAAAAAACACACACAAAAAAACCACACACGACACACACACACACACACACACACACACACACACGCACGTCTCTGGATTGTGAATTATGTTTGACATCATAAGTACAAAGGAGAGTTACTAACAAGAACATACAAGTTGTGAATAGAAGTAGATCAAAGATGAGTCTTTCTGGAACAAACCTTGTCGTTTATGTTCAAGGAATAGGAATAAGTATTAATCAAATGACAGAAGGAAGAGGAGGAAAAATGGGATACAATGATTCTGTAAGATTCAAATGAAGAGGGACTTTCAAGAAATTAGGGTTGTCAATTGTATCAAACCCTGAAACTGGGATATGGATTGGGACTGAAAATATTACTTTAGATTGGATTGTATATAAAATGTTTGAGTCAGAAGCCAATATCGGGATGACTCAATGACCGAGGAGTGAAGGGGTTTGAGGAAAGAGAAACCACATTTTTAAAATAAAGTTTTGAGAGTTTTAAATGCATTGATTAATAATGCCCAAGGCCAATCCAACAAAGAACCTAAAAACATATAAGTACTTAGCTATTGCATAGTGTCCAATCTGGGAGATCCCTCAGAAGTTATGAGCAATTCCAAAACTCTTAAAACATGTTTGCTCAAGAAAATGCTTCATCGATTTTAATTTAATATGTGAAAACTGTTGTGTTAATGGAATGGGAAATTTGGTGGTCAACAGTATATTATTTTCTAATTTTTAAATGGAAAATTTTATTTATTAACATATAGAGTCTGATTTATCAGCAGTCTTTCAAGATATAAGAGATTTTGAGCTGGGGGTGGAAGATATAAGACTGGAAAGATCCTTGATTGTAAAAAGAATTTGCAACATTTTTTATATCAGAACAAATTATTTATTACTAATAACGTTTCCAATAATATTAGACAGTATGCTCCATGAAGGCAGAAAATGTGTCTGCTTAACACATCATTATATTCCTATAACTTGACACACAACCAGGTTCAAAATAGGTACAAAATAAATATATGATCAGTATTTATTGTGCTTAACTCAGCTAAAGTCATTCATATGCACCTTCTCATTGGGCCTAAATATATATAAACTCTTTTGTTTTGGAAAGAATGAGACCAACAAGTTGATACGTACAATATTAAAATTAATACGTGTTCAGGCTTATCTACTAAAACATCAGAAAGTTTAAATGAGTATTTGTAGAAATTTTATTGGCATCACATTCCTGATAAAGTTTACTAAAGCAGAACAATGTGAATCTAATTCAATTTTTGAACTTCAAGTTTCAATAAACAACATTAAATGTTACTGCAACAATATCATTCTCAGCACAGTATGACTTCTTATAGCATTGCAGAGAAAAATAACCAAATTTGGGGGCAAAGCATGTTTGTTTTCATTTTAAGCTTCATATAAAATAATTTCACTCAATACACTCATTTCAAATTCCAGCTTTTTTCTTCACCTCCAAACTTAATAGACCTTTAACTTCCATTCCTTTGATCAGTGGCTGTCATTTCTACAAAGATTAATTACACAGAGATAATCTTCTAGGTATAAATATGAAACAAAATGATAATGACATTTAAATTTGTAAAAATGTTCAAATTTTATTCTATACATCTCTGAAGTTTCTTCAAAATGACAGGCTAGGAAAAGAGCCATTTTCATTTATACTTAAAAGCAAGGATCAAAACTTTGGCTAGAGGGACAAACACATCATCATAGTGTTTATTTGAGTCCCTCAACATATATAGGCAGAAATACACCATGACAATGAGGATTATTTAAAATAAAATAAAAAAGGTTATATTACAATTTAATGCTCCAAATGAATCCTGGAAATTGCTAAATGTTTTTTAATGCTGTATCTTAAACCAAACTTTTAAGACGATCCCATTGAATATATAAAAAAAAAAATGAAAAATCTTATTCAGTATGGAAAAATATGGGAAATACATTGCAAATTATGCAAACCTATTTACTCTTTCATTAAATTTTCTTGAAATTGAAAGATATGAATAATTCTCCTTTATCCACATCTTCACACTGACTCATACTTTGTCTTTTCTGTGACGTAAACTAGTATTACAGTATTTTCATGAATGGATGTATTAATAATAATATGGCCATTTATATTCAGACTTCAGCGAACCTCACCTTGAGGGACCCTTTGTCTCATTGACTTGATTCATTATTAGTCTAACTAACAGGATTCCAGTTTCTCAGTTTCAGTGTCCTATTTAGTTCTAATTTGTAACATCATAACCTTTGCTTAACCTCTCATTCAGGGAAGTCTTGCAGTTCCTCTTCTAGAAGGAAAAAAATGCATAAATATTTAAATCTTAATTCAGAGAGAGTAAGAATGATATCAAAATGTCCCTTAGAGCCAAAATTTCGTGGGTTTGGAGTAGTAGCATTACAATGTGACCTAAAAATCCAAAAGATATCAACTTTTTCCCTTTGGTTTAAATACTGTTTGTTCATGAAAGATTTTTAAAATATTGTGAAGGTCTGAGGTCATTTTCCCTACAGTGCTTTTATTTTAAAGACAAATGGGAACTTGTCAAACAGCTCCTAAAGTTGTGCAAATAATTATGGAGATGCCAGTCAAGCAAGCTGCATTTTCTTACTCTTCAAAATGAGGCTTTGATAAGTCAAAAAACTTTCCAACTTGCTTATCTTGTACATTGTGCCCATAAAATCCCCAAACTAATCATAATTGCTTATGAAACCATGTCATATATATAATATATACATAAATGTATATAAACTTGAGATTAGATTAATTTCAGCTGTCATTCAAAGTAGTAATTTAAGTATAGAATTTGAGATAAATGCTTCCATTATTAGGTAGATATCTTATTTTAGAAGATTAGTATAAGAATTCTTGACAAGCCAAGAGTTCAAATTTAAAAGAACTATATATGAGAGTTTTAGATTTGGCATGATTGCATACTCAAACATAAATTCGCATTCCACTTAGAAATTTATTCTAATAAAAATAATATTAAAGTCACCAATTTTCATCTTTTAATCTAACGCTTCCCAGAGTAAGAGCCTTTTGACTGGAAATATATGGAGGTAATTATTGTTCCTTCTTCAGTTTTGAAAGGTTGTTTTTTTGTTTTTTGTTTTTTGTTTTCTCTTCATGCTTCCTTCAGGGTCCTGAATTCTTGCTGAACTAATCATAATTTGCAGGCTCGAGGACTTGTGGTTTCTGTACTGTATATTCACTCTGTAACCCATGTTCTTTGGCACTAAGATTGCCATGTTGGTGTTTCACTCAAAGAGCTGAATGACAAATAGCATCAATTTCCAAACAAAGTAAAACATTACAACAATGTACAACACAAGATACCACAGGAATTCAATCTAAACTGGGTAGCATAAACCCTACACACAGGCCAAAGCATGTCTTCCCAAATATTTGTGGTGGCTGATATCTTTTATGGAAAAATCCTCCGAGTGTACACCCTAGGAGAAGAGAAAAAGTTCAAATCCATGTGCTCAGGACAATTTCTTCCTTGTAGAATACGGACTGCTAAGAGGTCCCGATGACTTAAGAAAATGGTAAGATAATAGCATATGGTACAGAATTGTTGCAAAAGGATCATGAAAGTACCCTGAGAATTTCATCAGGGTACAAATTGAACTGCGAGTTTTCAAGGAAAGTTAGTTCAGAGTGGCTGGTAACACGCTCTCAATCAAATGGCTTAGAGAAAACTGGAATTAAAATTTCACCACACATTGATGAAAAATCTACCTCAGAATGGAATAGACCCCCATTTACGTACCTGGCTCTCTACCACAGCTGCCTCCCAGTATCAGTCCAGGATCTGTGCTAGAATTTTATTATAGTTAAATAAGCTGCAGGTAAATTTTTGAACCCCCTCCAGAAGATGTAGCATGTATATCTTTGATTCTAAGGCACATTTAACATTTTAATTTTCTAAAATTGGGATGTGACTAAAAATGTCAATATACGTATTTAATATCATTTTTTCTCCACAAAAAGCTGTATTTAATTCAGCAACGTATCTTATGACATTATCATTGATATCATATTCTTGCACAAATATTGTGTTTTGAATGAATTGATACACATTCAGACAAAAAATATTAAGTATATTTAACAATCCCCAATGTCCAGTGAAAACAAAAGAGCAGGGACTCAATAACTATTACCTGGAAGTGAAATTAAGAGACAGATTTCTGTGCTCTCAAGATATCTTTGCAGGATGCTAATTTAATAACCAACATCCTCTAAGAAATTGAAGGGTAACAAAAAGCAGTTTAGGGTTGAGGTTTAATTTATTTATTTTGCCTATAAATAACTCTTTTGTCTACAGTATCGGGAAATGATGTGTTTTAGTTAATCAAATATTCTGGTTAATAGATTATTACCCTACTTAGTTCCATGCATATATCACTGATTATGAAAAATTAAACCACAATAAAATTTGCTTAGCACAGAAATTAGACAGAAGTAAAGTATCATCTCTTCTTTCATCACTCAAAATGTACTTTAAAGCCTCATGTTCACCATTATGAAAAAGCAAGTGCTATAGTGGATAAATGGGCCAGGTAATAGAACTGTTGGCTTAACAGGCCATCAAGTAAGCTATATATATTTCTCATTTCATGCTCTTTAATAAATGAATCCAAAAAAACATTTAAATCATAAAAATGGCATGATCTCAAAAATGTATTTTCTTCCAATGTTGCTTTCTTCTCTATATGCACACACATAATGATATACTTTTATCCTATATTTTCACTAAATATTGCACCATAAGTTTGATTGTTTTTTGTTGTTGTTGTCGTTTTTTTGTTTGTTTGTTTTTTAGTGGCAAAGTCTTGATAATCATGAACTTTAAATGATTGAATAATATTCCCTCAGGTGACTTACCATTATTTAGTAAAACATTTCTCAATTGTTAGCCATTTTAATTATGCTGAGACAAACATCTTATTTCACTACATATTTCTTCAAAGTAGTTATCACTACCTGAAATGATTTGTTTGCTTAAAGAATTATTTTTATCTTTTTATTAGAATAAAGTTCTCACAAGGGCAAAAATTAGGTGTCTCTTGTTAACACGGAATTTCCAGAATGTAGTACAATACCAAAACACATCATATGAGCCCATAAAAATTTATTTAATACATGGATGAGTGAATGAAGTCACTATGCATATTTTTATTTACTTAGGAATAGTTCTGTCAAATATGACCTTTGTCCTTGCTGTTTTTTGCCTTAGTTGCATTGAGTACACTCAAGTTTCAAAGTCCACATAGGAATTTAGAAAACCTGGTTTCTAAAAAGTGGTTCTTATAAGGGTCATGAAAAAGTCAAAGTTGATAACGACAGTGAAATGAGAAAGAGACAGAATGAGAGTGAGGATGATCAAACAGGATGCAAATATTAAAAAAAAAAAAAAGCTAAGAGCCTGGGGGAAATCAAGTGAACAAAATGTAGGGGAACTGAGAGGATAATAGAGTGGCAATTATCAGTGAAAATAGAGTATTTAAAAGGGTAATTTCTGTGTAGAGTTGAAAAATCTAGGGGAGAAAAATGGGCAGCCAATATCAAGAATAGAAAATTTTCAGTAAATTAGCTTCAGGCTAATTATCAGAATCCTCTAGGAACCATTATTTTTTTCTTTTATAAAAATTTCCAAACATCAGCCCTGGAAATTCTAAAGTTTGCGTTTTGACCTAGTAATTTGTATTTTGAAAGTTTCCCCTGGATATAAGTTAAATTCTATATCATCTATTGTAGAACACAAATAATGTATACTGAAAAGGAAAATGATTGCTAACATTTTCATGATTTAATCACATTATACCTAGATTTATAAATGTTTATAAATGTTGAGGTACTCTCAAAAAAATATTTACCTCTATATGGAACTGTCTGAAATACTCCTAGATCTTTTAGTCAAACTATATTATATGTCAACTGTTAGTGACCAAATCAAGGAACACTGCCATAGAACAACTTCAGTTAGTCTCTTCTTCTGCATGTTTTTTTCCTGAGCTCTAAGGTGAATACAATCATGTGTATTCTATTCAATTGACAGAAGAGCTGTGATGTTATCATAGTCCATCATCACATTTTTATAGGCTTCTTTACAAATGCAACTTCTCTTAAGTCAATGGAATCACACCAATGATGCCTTGGGAAAATCTGAAAACACTAATACAAAGTGCCTGCTAGTCAGACTGCCCCAGGATTTACTTTATTGTGTTTTCAAATTTAAATCACCCAAATCACTTGCCATGAAATATGACTTCTTGCCCAGTTCAAAGTTGTTGCTAGTCATAGACTACTTTTTATTTATCTTCTCTAAAATATCTAAGTGATGGAAATGGGTTGGTCTAGCACTGAATTCTCCTAGCGAAGGGAGCTCTCACAAGATTTGCAGTCCTGTTTTGTAGATATATACATTTGGCTTTGCCCTGAGTATAAAAACTCTCAACCCCTTAGGACCTACAGTTTTTAAAAGTAGGAATCAAGCTTACATAAGAATTGTTTAGGAATGATGCTAGAATATATGCTTGGGATTAAAATAAAAGTAAGTACATTTCAGGAAATATATAAACCCCATACTTTAAGCTATCCTCAGTCATTGTCAGTGTCAAATTTCAAAATGTCTCTTTCATAAAGACTTTAGGTAACATTCATTTGATGAGTAAAAAGCATATTTAGTACTAGAGAGAACAAAAAATATAAGAATTATAAGGAAATTTTTCTCTCAAAACAAGAAAATTTGTCTTCTATTCCTTTTTTCATTTCTTATTAGCAAAGTGACCATAAATAGGGGACTTTATACCTGAGTCTCAGTTGCCTCATATGTAAAAATGGGTATAATTTCGTCTGCCCTACCTAAGCTGTGTCAATATAATGAAGATCAAATGAACCAATGTAAATGGAAGCACAATAAAAAGGTAAAGAGTTGTATAAATTTAAGAACTTGCTATTATGTTCTATGAAGGCAATATAAATATCTAAAGGTTTTAGAGTTTTTTTCAATATATTTTCACAGAAAATTTGATAGTGGATAGTTTCTGTAAGAGATTCTGAGATAGATTGAGACTAGTAATGAAAGTATTTCCATTAAACGTGTGTAGTTCATTAAGTTATTCCACATAGCATCCAAATCATTAGTATCTTAAACGTAGCAAGGAAGATTGTGAACATGTGATGATAGACATAAATCTACTACAGAGACAGGGTTACTTTCCATGGAGTAAGTATTCAGCTAACTCTTGCTATGACTACAGAACACTTCTATTTATTTGCTTTTTTACCAAGATTTCCCATTCAGTTTTGAAATCTTAAAGAGTTTCTTTACAGCCATAGTTTGATTTCTTTTTTTCTTTTTTTTTTCTTTTTTACAGAAACACATGGTGCAAATTGAGTGTTAAACATCCACAGCTAGTTCATTTAGCACAGAGCACTGAATCACTGCCTTGGCAATAATGAATTTGCTTTCCAGATTAAATCAAAATAATTATATTCTAGTTACTTGACTGTGAAGTCATATGACACCACTTTTAATTTGTTTATGCCATATTACTCATTAGTTAAGAGAATATCTACACATACGTTGTTCAGTGGAGAAGGTCGCTACCATTATACACACATTAACATACTCATGATTCAAAGATGTTGCTGCTGATGGTTTTATTCTCTCTTGTGTGCAAGGTTTGATTTGAGATGCTTATGCCAGTGATGACTCTTAACTGCATAATTCAAATATTACCATGTGCAAAATTGTAACAGTTTGTATGCTATAAACTTAAGTAAAACATTGTCAATACTGTTTTGAATTCACTTTAAAAAAAGAAGAGAAAAAGGGGAAAAGTGAATTTATCATAGCTAATAGATGACATGAACATCTGCTCATAGTAAGCTAGTTAAAATTATTTTAGGTGCGTCAAGCACAAGGAGAATATAAATGGCCCAAGAGAAGGTATCCTGGCTGATGAAGAGAATGATCTAAGAAAAATCACTGAGATTCCTTTGTTTTTCTTTTTAATCTGCTGTGCATGGCTGTCTCCTCTCTTAAATCCTGGTTCACAGTCACAATATCCCACATTCCTCTCACTCTTGCACCCAGCCAAAATTGTCGCTTGGATTTTTTTCTCGATATTCTTCTCTCATTTACTTTCCTTCTTAATTTGACATGTTTCCCCTTTCTAACCTAAATCCTATAATCTTCTGGAACTTTGCCACAGGATAATTTCCCACCAATTCATCATTTTTTAACAGAGATAATGCTGCCTGCCCTATCAGAAAGTGACAGGTTCTCATAATTTAGTATACAGCTTTAGCCAAGCAAATCTGCTTGTGAACTTCCTCTCTTTACAGCACTTCTCCCACTCTCCCATGACTTCTAACGTCTACTCAACAGCAAAATAGAAGACTTGCAAATTAGCCCCGTAAGGTTTCCAACCCTGGGAATGCCACTTATTAAGTGTTGGGATCTTGGATAAGTTACTTAACTAGTCTGAATTTTGGGTTAGTCAGTCATCTATAAAATAGATAAATAACATCCACCTCTTGAGATAGTCGTGAGGACTAAAAGTGATGATGTATGTAAAACAAAAAAGTAGCACAGTACATGACATGTACTATGTACTCTTTAGGTTGTCGTCCTTGAATTTGAAGTTAGCATTCTTATTTCGCTTAATCACATTGTTCCCATTCTCTCCAATTAAGAACTCTAAAACATTCCTTGTAACATACTCCACACTTTTCATTTCAAAAACTACTTCATATGCATCAGTTAGCCTCTGATGTATAACAAATTACCCTAAAACTAAGTTACCTAAAACAATGTTGAATAATTATTTCTCTGTGTTTCTCATAACTTTGTGGATATGCCTTCTGGTCTAACCTCAGTATCTTAGGGTGGTCTCAATGACATGTTTGGGGCCTCACCTGGAATTGCTGTGATAGCTTGGTTAGAACAGCTGGGTGCCTTTCTCTCCCCATGGCCTCATCTTCCAGTTGGCCAATCCAAGTTCTTCATAGGGTAGTAGAAAGATTACTGTCAGCAAAGGAGGAAAAGCTCCAGTGCTTAAGTCACCTTAGTGTCATGTCCTTAGGCTCAGAGAAAGCAAACAAATAACAATTTCTGAAGCCTGGCAACCCTGTGTTAAAATCATTTTCTACTATTTAGTCACTGAATGCTCTTGAGTAAGCTGTTCATCCTCTACATAAATCACTTTTCCTTTCCTATGATATATATCAGTAGTACAGTGTTAGCGACAGAGTTAAACAAGAGAACATGTATAATTTGATCAATTCGGGACTTGAAAATTGGAAGAATAATGTTAGTTTCCTTCGACTATCACCTGCCCTTTGCCCTTTTTTTACTATTGCCATCCACATAATCACTATTCCTCCTTTATTTCACCATAAAAAAAAAAAAGCCTAAGATGTCACAAAGTTCATTACCTAAACATTAAATATTGCTACAGTTATTATATTATTAGATTAAAATATGTATCTGGAACCATCCACATTTTCGTACTTAGGACAAAACATTATATCAGAACTATCTCTCTTTAGTTAATATGAGATTTTCCTATATCAGCTACTATAAAAGTAGTGTTTCCATAGGTAAAAATTAAAGGATTCAGAGGCACAATTAAATGAATTGTTTCCCTAGTGCCTTAAAATAAATAAATTTTTAAAACAAACAAATGAACCATAAAGACCATGACCAAAAAAAAGAGAAATGTTTTCATTATTAGGGTTCCTTAAAAATACATAAAAATCCCTTTTTAGAATATGCAAGATATATTTAAAAATATAGAAAATTATTTGCAAATAACAAGGTTATAAAGCATATTTTTCTGTTGACAGAGTACCTCGGGATTCTACACATTAATAGCAAATAAAATAAATGTACAGATGAGTGAGGCTAACATTAAGAATATTTTGATATTAGAAATGAAAAAGAATCCCGTATTTTACAATTTATTTAAAGTGCATACAGCTGTTTGGTCATTATATATAAGTAATGATGTAAGCATCCGTGTGTTAAACTACTTTATGTGCTAAAACAGGATTACTCTCTTCAAGACAACACGTTTCAGCCTCTACTGGGAGAAAACCCTGCCTTTTTATTTTTTAAACTAGAGATGTCGTTCTTCTCTTCCCATCCCCCTCCCCTGTCCCACTTATACTTAAAGGAGGAAAGAACTAATCTGGTTGGTCACATCTAGGATACTGTTTCCCTGCCTTTACTAGTGGGTGGAAACCAACAGGTTTCATGGAACGAAATTGGTAAACAAAGCAAAGTTTTTCCATTGTCATGCCACCTTGTCCTTTCTTCCTTTTCACACGAAGTCTTGGTCCCTTGGGAGTCTCATTCATGTGGATTCAATAGCTAAATGAGAAGTTTCTCAAGGCTTAAGTGATAAGGAGAAGACTGGACCACGAACCAGTGTCAGATACTCTGACACAGCATCAGACTGCTGGCCAGGTACACATACACCAGCTCCTGCTATCTCGTTTGTCATTGTTACTTGCTTGCGTAGCATCTTCAAGAACTCCATAAAAAGCAAATGATTGGCAAGGCCTTACCTGGACATACTCTGTTCCCTGACTATAACACTGATGCAAGCATAATCTCTCTGATATTTATCAATACATATTGTAGACAAGATTTTTGATACTTTTTAAATTAAAAACAGTGATTTACTAAAATATTATCAGAATATCTAAATGATAAGTAATGTTTTAATTCTTCTGGAACTCCACTCCCATACTAAATGAAAACTAACATCACGTAAATGAAAATCAAAAGATCATACCAAGGTAACAATACCTGTCCTACTGAAATATTAATGTGCAGAAAAAAGTTATCCATGCCAAAAAGTTTTATATTGCTGTCACGGAAATCTAGAAGGAATTTAAAAATCCCAGATTTTCATAAAATTCCATGGGTGTAGCTTGTTTAGCCAGAGACAAATTTACAGTGCAGAACAAAACTCACAGCATGAAGCACTGACTAGAACAGGCCCTGTTCTAAGACGTACTTGTATTGTGCCCTTTATACCTCTCCAGTCCATGAGGCTTAGAAGCAATTTTGCGACTAAGTTCGCAAACATAGAAGGTGGTGAAACCAGGAATAAAACTAAGCAGAGGTCTGATTCTAGAGTTTATACTCCTTACTACTCCCCAGTGCTGCCTCTAATGAACGTATCTTCCAATAGATAATGCTTATTCAATCATTGAATATGCTGGGACCTGCTAGGTGCAAAGCAATCCAATGGCTGCTGCATAAAATACAATGATGCATCAGTTATGGTGCACGCCCTCATTGCTGACAAAATGGTAACGCTCTAAAGCATCACAAATATCTGACATCAAACATGTATATAAATACATATGTATGTGAGTAATGAATAATAAGTCATGTAAGGCATAGAAGAGGGGGCAAGCTACTGCCTGCTAGGAAGACCTTGGCTGAATTCTCTTCAGGGTTTTCCTTCACCGTAATAAACAAAATCACAATTTAAATTTTAGTATTATGCAAAAATAAATGACATGACTTTGTTCCACAGCTGCAGAAGAATTGTCAGGAACATGCTTTATACCGACAGAAGTTAAAAAACCAGCCAGTCACTTTAAATTTAGATGTTTCAACATATGATAACCACATGTGTTTTGAAGTATTTATTAATCAAATGTAAATAAGTGAATAAGATCAAATTCTTTACTAGCTACTTGGCTTTGATGAATTGTCATCACTTACTTCTGTTCTCTATAAATAGATTAAGCACAATGACTCCAATTCAGGGCATAATTATTCCACATCTACTGTGTACAAGACATGGCCGTGTGTCTGGTTGCATAGCAGTAGGACATGTAAAGGTGAAATAGATCAGTGACAGCATCAGGGGAGATCATGCACTAGTCTAAAAGGCTGGTGAGTAAATAGAGTCATTTTAAATGTAACCAAAAAAAGAGGGGGAAACACGCAAATGGTTTGAACACCATCTGCCTGTGTTCCTTTAAAATGGGCTACATACTCTAGTATTTGGAATTCATAAGGTCATTCTCAGAGCTCTTTGTTCTCCACAAAGAAAAACATGATATGAACTTTAAGAAGCATGATTCTGGGTACCCATGTGAACAATAAGGATGCTGTTTCATATATAACCATTCTGATTTTCATAATTGTGTTGGGCCAGGTATAGTAGTTTAATACAGTAGTTTTCCAAGAGTTTGTTTTTCTCTTTGCTCTGTCCTGGAGGGCACAATAGGCATCTTGATCACCTCATTAGTTCTTCCTATTTCTCAGTCATTTCTTCCTATTGGTAAAAATTTCTTAACCTTTACGTTTTCCAAAATACAATAGCTTTCCTTTCCAAATTTGCTCTTTTGGAATGTTCCAGACACCTTCATAAAAATAATAACAACAATACATTCTATTAAAATGACAGTACTTACATTGTATGGTCTTTCAAAGTTTCTAACTTCCCAAATTTGTTCAAAAGTTGCTCTAAAAAATCAACTCAACAAGTATAACAATGGAAACTAATCTAACCTGGGAGAACTTGTAAAAGCATTTTCACAAGCCTGGAAACCAACCATTAAAGAGAGTGATTCAGAACTGCAAAAGGCAGAACGAGTGAGCACACATGAGTACATGACTAGCATTTGTCATTGTAAAATGCCTGGTCTTTGTGCTTCTTTCAAAGGAGTGTTCAAAGAAAAATAAATTTGCCAGTGGCACTTTAAGAAAAGCTGCTCTCTCCTTGGTATGGTGATAATTAGCTCAGAGAAATCAGCTAATCAGTCAATCCATCAATAAGAGAAAGGGAAGAAAAGATCCCTGGTATTCTATGAAAGGAATGTCATCATACACAAGGGGAACTATAAGCAAATTTTACAATTTAATAGACAAGCTGCTCAAACTTCCCACTGAAATGTATGCCGAACCCTGATACCTGCTATTACCTGGGAGACAAAAGGAACTGTCTAGTCTGAATTTCCTCTCTTCGCTTTCATGGATTCTAAAAGAGATTGTTCTAGACTGGCAAATAGTCTGTAAACAACAGTTTTATTGCTGCGAACAACCTATCATTATAATAACTGAAGAAAAATAATGCAAAATGATCTGATAAGACAAAATTATATATACAGACAAAATAGGCATGTCTAGGTTTGATTTCAGTATAAATCGTATGATTTACTTGAATTTTTTAAAATACCTCTGCAACTTACTTTCTTATCTTTAGCTAAAAAAAATGGTGAGGCTCTTTTTTAGCTGACTGCTTGCTCTGAAGCAGATTGTTAGCTGAATTTTTACAGAAGATTTTTTGGTGTTTTCTGTTTTTGTTTCTTTTTTTGCAAGCAAAATTATTTGCTTTAGACACAAATGCTATATAGTTTAGCCAGCTGGGCTCCTGGGGAAGCTCTCTGTGCTAGGAATAAAGAAGGTCCCTCTAGCTAAGAGTGAGTATCCTTTTTTTTTCCTCATCTGCAGAAACCAGTCTTCAATTAACCTCAGGCATTTCATAAGGGTAATTATTGACTCCCAAATGTTGGTATGTTCAGAGACGGAAGGAGGATCAGTCACATTTTAATACCTTTTCTCTGGCATTGCTACTATTTCTGAAAACGTACGTTGGATGTTTTGCTAATAAAAGAACAAGGAAATAGAATAAGTACATAGAGCTGAAGCTTGTCCTAGGTTAAACTCAAGTTCTGGGGCAATTACATCTTTGACTCAATCATCATAAAGTGGGAATAGAAAAAAAAATATATGGACATATTTTTTGAAACAATGTTATTAATTAAGACAATAAAAAGAAGAGTAGATGCAATTTTCATTTCTAGCCCAGAGGACATTGTCAATATAACTTTCAATAATCAGATTACCATGTACCTTGAGGAATATGAGCGAGAACATAAACCTGCATTTTCCTTAGCTGATGAGGAAACCACTTAGTCTTTTTAGCTAGACATGCTTTCTACACACTCTATTGTATTGCAGATATAGCTATCTACAAGGAACAAAAATATAACTTTAAAAAACAATGCTATAAAATACTAAAGAAAAACTAAACCATGGAAAATCACTGATTGTTCATGAACATTCCTGAATCAATACAAGCTGTAGAAGAGTAAAGCCTTAACATGATCTATACACATCATTTGGATATTCTCCCACCTGACATTTTTTCTCAATCTTTCCTTGTAGAAAAAAGACAGCTGCCTATTTATCCCACTGCTTAGAAAGACATATGACACCCATTTACAATAAAATTTTGACTAAATGCAGTTTACACTAAAAAATGTCAAGGAAAAGAATTAACAAGAGATCATTTTAAGATACCCACAGGGAATATTTTACTAAGTAAAGGAGTACCTTAGATCTAGGCCACTAATAATGAAATTAAAATAGCATTTAAGTTGCTGAGTATCATAACAAAGTAAAATTCTAGACAGGTGTAAAGTTTAGAAAGCTTTTGACCCCAATTGAGGGTTGGCAATTTCCATTGTTGTTGTTTCCTTAATCTTCTTCTTAATTAAAGTAAGCTTTTCTGTTTGGCCTTTGTTCTAAAATGAGTTTAGACTCATGTCATACACTTAGTCAATCAATCTTCTTAGTCCTAAAACAATTTACCAATGAACTGTACCAAAAATGTGCCTAACTGATCTGCTTGCCACAATAAGCCTCCTAGTCAAAAAAATCTCCTTATGATTTGTTTATGTCAGCATACGGTTTCTAACATATTAAAAAAAAAAAAAAATGTAAGTTTATAAACAGGGTAAATACATTGAAATTCTATAAACAATGAACTTAATGAGATTAGAACAGTTACTGTTTTGCCACAATACAGAGAGAATTCAGTGAGGCAGAAAAACTGGTCTCATATACTCAGGAAATCCTGAGGGCACAGTGATTAAAGCTCAACTTCAAGAAGTCAGATCTGTACTCAGCAGACACTAGGACAAGGGAGACTTTTTTCAGGTTT
Organism: Rhinolophus sinicus; assembly: GCF_057876585.1. NCBI lineage: Eukaryota > Metazoa > Chordata > Mammalia > Chiroptera > Rhinolophidae > Rhinolophus > Rhinolophus sinicus. The sequence goes on from NC_142503.1 coordinate 71,861,693, forward strand.
GCTTCTGAAGAAATAAGATAAAGTAAATGCCACTGCTTTTTATAATAACAAACTTGCACGTGTCCAGAAAAATTACCTTCATTCTCTCGTTAACCGTGAGTAAAAAAGATAAATAGGATCTTCTCACATCTGCTGGACCTCTTAGAGTTACCCTAGAACAGGGGTTTCCGTGTTTCCTAGCAGCACTACCACCACCTGGGGGTATGTGTGAGAAATCCAACTTTGGGGTCCCTCCCTATCTACTGAATCAGAAATTCTGGGGCTGAGGCCCAGAAATCAGCATTTCAAAAAGTTCTCTATGGGATTCTAATGCTGTGGAAGTTTGAGACCCACTGAACAACAAGTAGTTTCCCATCCAAAAGTAAGCCCAGATTGTAATATTATGACCAGCTGAGTCAGGAGCTGAGTCAGGTAAGATTGTACCATTCTTCCAGTAAATGTCAGCTGGGAATTACCTTGGCTACTTATTGGTTCAAGTGAAGATTCATTTCCCACCATTTCATTTGCTTTTGGTCTTATGTAGATATTTAGGGTCTTCTGTCACTTATGAACTAAGCATAATTTAAAACAACTTAAAGGAAAAGAAAAGTTCTCATTCATAAATAGTGCCTAGCCCATCTAAACTTTTTATACTTTTAGATAAAGGGACCCAGAAATATTAAGTGTTATTACATTTAAATTAATTTGCACTCACTGAACAGTCTAAATAAGCAAGTTATATACATATTTTCCCCAAATCAAAGGCCAGATCCAACTGATGCAGCATTTCTGGATCCAAAATTATTCTTCATCTGGAATAGAATATTTATTGATTAGTTTCATTTTTACAGATATCACCCTAATAAAATGAGAAACTACATCGTGAGCAACATTATAAAGAAATTTCATGATTCCTAGAGAGCTTTTTCTTCAGAATTTTCCATAATTTCAAAATTGAAGAACTACTTGAGGAAAACACTGTATGAAAGAAGTTGTAGAATACTCAACACATTTATAGGAGTGATTTAGAGTCGCTCCTGTCTTAACCACATAACAAGTTTTAGATTGTAGGTATAGAGCATCATAACTGAGCGTGCATCAGACTGAGGTGGGATTATTCTAGGACAATGGCTCTCAAGACATCATCTTCAGAACTACAGCATAAGCATTTCCGGTGAAGTTGGTAAAAATATAAGTTCTACACCCCAGACCTAGTGTGTCAGACACTCTGGAGTCAGGCCCACCACTCAGGGAGTGGATTCCAACAATACCTCCAGGGAATTCTGTGCTCACTAAAGTTTGGGAATCACAATTCCAGAGAAGTGACTACACATATTTTTGTCTTCTGAGACCATAATGTTATTTTCTTATGAATTATGATAGCCTTTTTTCTTAAATAAAATGCTTGATGTATACATTCATTCAGCTACCATATATTGACTACCCCGTGGGTGCAAGAACTGTGCTAATACCAAAGTAAAGTGATGAAAAGAGCCATTGTCCCTAACCTCACTGACTGTACTCTCTGGTGGAGGAAAAATCACAAACAATAAAGCAAACAAAGAGAGGGACAGAGGGAGGAAGAGAGAGGAGAGAGCGAGAGAGAGAGAGAGAGAGAGAGAGAGAGAGAGAGAGAGAGAGAGAGAGAGAGAGAGAGGCGGGAAGAGGGTGGATAATGACTGAGGCGAGTAATGGCAGCGAAGAGAATTCATTTTGAACTAAATTGAAAGTCCAATCTTATATTCCAGTATTCCAGCCCTGTTTCTATCTTGGACATATCACTTTGCTTCTAAGGGCCAGCATCTTATTTACAAAAGAATAAATTTAAACTGGAGTTAAAGATTCCTCGCATTTCAAATTCTGTGTTCTTCTGAATGTGCAATAAGGAATATGCAATCCTTTTAATATATTTTAAAAATACCTGTTCATGTACCCTTTCTTATTCTGTGACTATTTTAACTGTGTTATAATAGTTATAATACCCTCATATTGCATGGTCTTACGCTTTCTAAATGTTCACGAATTACAATTCTAACAAGCAAATTTAATCACATAATTTTGCTGAACTCATCATTAAATTGGAATTTAGGGACATGTCTACGTAAGGATATCAAATTAACCACAACCTAATTGATTTGTTAAGCAATTGCAGATCGAATTAAAACAGTCAAGACCCTCAGATCACTCTCTTGTAAATAGGTCAAGTCACATAGATATAGCCGAAGAGCCAGGTGAAAACCACCCTGTCTTGATGTGCAGTCCTGTTAGAAGTTTCCTAGTATAGAAGCCACATCCCTGTTTAATGCTTTATTGGTCAAACACAACAGTATTACATAGTTGGACTTCAATGTATCTGGTTTTCTTTGAAAATAGTTCTACTTAAGAGAAGTAAATTCTCTAAGGAAACTTCTTAGAAGGGTATCCATGTCACAAAACTCTAAAAAGGTAAACTCTGGTTAGACTCCATGCAGTTCATTCACCTGAAGATTTTCTTAGGCAGTTGTAAGCACAGGTTTTATCACACCCATTTTTATATCGTCTGCAGTACCTAAAACATTACATTGAATATTTGAAGATGTACAAATAGTTGTAATCAATATTTATAAGAGAAACGAAGTAAAATAACATACTAGTGTCTTTTTAGATGAAGCCATATGACTTCAGTGAAACTTCTGTCCACTTATAAAGCTTCTCTTAATTTTTCATATCCCTCAATAACTCCTCAGGAAAGAGGCTCAGAGTATTTTCAGAAGGAAATGTGGGTGGCATCCTCCAGTGCTGTTTCTTCAAATGAAGATATAGTGATGAGATAAGAATTGTTTTCATATCTAAACTGCTGAATAAGAACAAGCTCCAAAAACAGGGAAAGGCCCACACTGCCAAAGATAGCTTGTTACTGGAGCATTGTAATACTCGAGATTTACTGCTTATTAAAATGCAAGAGGCCATTACTTCCCCAAGAACAAATTTTGTGAACAAAGATGAACCTAGGAAGCTTTTAGCCTATTTCCTGAATCATAAACAAAGAACTCCAAACACAGCAAGTCTATGAGATGTAAAGGGGAGTATATTATATGATCCTTATTGAATTACTCAAAGCCTCAGCGAAGCTTCCTTCAGAAGGGATGTAAATCAAAGCTAACTGCTTCCATAGAAAAGCAATCAAGTTTTTAAGAGAGTATCTTTGTTCCTGAAGTTGCACAGTAAGATTTAGATGCTTCTATTAGGACCTTTGTTATGGAGCATACTTAAGTAATTATTTAAAAATCAGTTTGGAAAAACACCTGGACAGACTCCCAAGGAAATTAAATATTTTAGTTTCAAATTTTGGATACTTTATAGAATTATGTCCCCATGTACTTCCTGAAAGCACACACACACCTCGCACAAATATTATCAATTAGTATATTACATAGGATGAGTTCTAGAATTTTTTGCATTTTAGTATTATTTAAATAATTGCATTTTATATGTTTCTAGAAAGAAATAAACCTCTAACAGAGCTTACATTTTGAAAAAATAAATAGACTAAAATAAAATGTATCTGTAGGGAAATAAAGATGTTTTAAAAAGTGCAATCATTCCCTCTCCAGAATCTCTTACAATAATCAAGACAGGATTCCACAGATGTACTGAGAGATGTCTTTAAAATGAGGCAAAACAATACTAACTCCCTGGCTAAAAATAATTTGCTGCAATATGTAAAGTCCTCAGGGCATCCATGAGAAGGCTTTATTTTTCTATCATTGTCTTATGGTCACATATTATATTTAGAGATGCTCTAGATTTTAAAATGGATATAAATTTCACTCTCCTTTGAAGCTGATTTCTGCTACTTAGAATACTAACAATCATTTTCTAGAACTGCAGGAGAAAAGAACTATCTTTTATTTGTTGCATACTTTGAGAATCTGGGCAAATCAACATACCTTCCAAATTTTGTCTTTTTCAGAAAATACAAGTGCAAAATCAAATACAAATCACCCCCTTTAGGAAGTCTTCAAGAATGAAGTGTCATTCAGTTGAAAAGTATTTTTAAACTAGTACTTTTGTGCCTGTGACTGTGCTAGATTATGTAAATGCAAAATAACCACCAGGCACAGTTTAAAGCATCAAATAGCCTCTAGTTCAGTGGATTAAGATAAAATACAAAAACTTGAGAATAATACAATATAATAAATAAATGGTAAGTTCTATGGCAAGATTATAGGTGTTCTAAGAAATAAGAGACATGGAAAGCCATTTGAACTGTACTTACCAGTTTTGGAGAATTTTATGAAGTGCATCTTAACTTGGCAGAGGGATTTAGGTTTGATGTGATCAATTGTTCAGAGTAATTGTATGTTTTCTGAGCAGGGAGGTGACAGGAAACCACCATGGATGATAAGTCATTTATTTTGGAAAAATTCCCTGGAAGGAACAGTGAGAAAGTAGTAAGAGAGGTAGGGAAAGGAGAAAAACCAGCAAAGGGTAATTTAATGGGCTGATTAACAATGTAGACAATATAAGATTCAGTCCCTTTGGGGACTTTCGAAGACACTGTGACTAGCAAGTTTCAAAATTCTCCCGCCAGAAGCAGGAGAGGCTTGTGAATTTATCCACTGACCTATACCACTGGTTGAGGGTTGCTCCCCATGGCATCATCTTCTCTGCACCTCTAAGTTGGACCTACTGCTGAGCAGCTTCTTCTGCTTTGGAGAAAACCATGATCAGCAAAGCAGAGAGACTCAGGGTGCTGGCCTGAAGTGCAGCCCTAACAATGGCACTTTATAACCACAGCTGCGGTGAAATCATGTGGGGACACAAAATGTCACACTGTGAGCAGCTGCTATAATCACACATGCAATCAAATGCCTCAACACAGGGTGCCACATAGAAAGAAGCTGCAGAGATGAAGCTTAGTAATTAATAACTGAGGTTCTGGATTCAAAGGTCATTGAGTAGGAATTCAGAGTTCTCCTCTGTGAGCCTTTGGATAAGTGAGTGCCTTTAAACTCCCTCAGTTCTTTAATGCATGTAAAATAATCAGTCCACTGCAAAAAAAAAATCCCCCAGAATATTGGGTTTTAGAAATATTTTTTAATTGGGATTTCTAGGAAATTTGCAAAAAAACATAAAAGGTCAAATTAGCAGCAATTTTCAATATGACACACAAAATTATTTTGGTACGCATTTTTATTCCAATGACAAGATTGCTAATGGCCCTAATTAAGGTGCTTAATAAAGCTCTGAAATAATACTAGCAAAGAATGTGCCTAATAGCTGAATACCACCTCATCTAATTAAAATCCTCACTTTCATCAAACTGTAGTAAAGAATCACTCCACGGCCACTCCTCCCCATTTCTAATCTCTGGCAAATGCTCTGGTTTCTCTACAGCGTTTTACAGGCAGTGTAACTGTTTTCCTTCCAAGAGGGTGAGCTGCTATCAGCACCAACCAGGATGGTGGTTACTCTGCAAACACATGCAGTCCTCCTGACATGAGTTCTCTGACTTCCAGAATCTACAGAGGAATGCCGTTCATTCCAAATGCGTGTCGTTAGTTCCATCATGCACACCTACCTGCAGCAGATAGTATTAATGGAACCAATTTTAAAGATAGCTAAAGATCAACTCAAAAGCAATGTGACAGCATGATCAGAGTCAATGTCCACCTCCTCCTTTATTGTTAAATTTCAAAGTCAGTAGTTTCTATAGAGGTAGTACAATAGGTTGACTGCAGGAATTGCAGAGAAATATTTATAGGCACATAAAATGTTAGATCCAGAACATAACCTCATAAAATTGTAGGTCCAGAAATGACCTAAGATATGCAGACTTTCCATTATAAAACGAGAAAGCAGAGGTCCAAACGTTAAATTATTTGCCTGTAGTCACACATTGATCCCAGAACCAGATAAACGATACAAACCCCATTCTCTTTCTTCTTCTGCCCTCCAAAGCCTCATTTCCAAAGTTGAACCATTAATTTTTGCAGGGCACTGAATAGCTCTGAAGCTAGATTGAAAAAGATTAACAAGACAGCACTAACAATAATAATAATGCCAACTACTGCTTCATGAGTTTCAAGGAACGATTAGGCTCTGAATATTAAAAGAAAATACAGGTATTTCATATATTCATTTTACAACTACTTATTACATGCCTATTATGTCAGGTGTTCTGAGCTAGAGCAGTGAATAAGAAAGTTATGGTCTCTAAAATCTATTTTAATTATTTTATTTATATAACTGTACAAGCCCATGCTTATGGATGAGAACAAGAACTGATAATGCTCATCAAATTCCAAATTGTAATGCTCCATTGTGCCTATTACTTAGGCTTTTCCAGGGAAAACTACATAGTCACACAATAGAGAAAATTTGATAATCTGGACACTTTGATCAAAACTTAAAGTATGAGCTATCCTAAATTTGTTTCATAATGGTTGTATAGTGCTACACTAAGTATGACAACATTTGAATTTATGGTCCTTTACATATGATATTTTTGGGAAAAAAATATTGTTATTTTAAAGATTATTTCTGAACTTAAAACATTATACAAATAGGAAAAATTTTCTTTGATAAAATTAAAATCTAAAATGAAACATACTTAACAGTGGTTCTAAATATATGTAATATCAGAAGGTTTTTAACTTTTTAAATCAATTATCAGCATTTAAGCGAGCCTTTTTCATTAACTGGTCATTTTTCTAGATTATATGTGGAAGTTGTACTGTTATTTAAGAATTTTCTTTCCTTTTGGGCAAGAAGAAATTAATAAGAGCATTCATTAAGTATTGCAGGAAAAAAACTATGCTAATTTTGACCCATTTCTTTTAACATGGAAGCAGTCTAGGAATCATTCATAATAGCAGAAGGAATTATAGTCTTTTGCTTCTTTTTTTCATTCATGATCATTTTGCCTTTTTTACACATTGACAAGCTGTTTCTAAAATGTATATGGATATGAAAGAACCTAGAGTGAAAAAAAACAATCTTGAAAACAAAAACAAATTGAAGGATTTTCACAACTGAGTTTCAAAACTTACTAGAACAAAACTAAAGTTTCAGTTTTAGTGGTGTTGGCCTAAGGATCGATAGACAAACACATAAAAGGAACCAAATACCAGTTCCAGAAATAGACCTGCACTTAAAAAACTGCTTCATTTTATAAAATATGGCAAAGCAATTTAATGGGAAAGGACAGTTTTCTGACAAATAGGGCTGGGGAAAAAAGTGAAATGACCAGATCTCACACAATTTATTGATTAATTAGAAAGCATAGTCTTAACTATAAAAACTAAAACCTTAATACCTCTAGAAAGGAAACAAAAGAAAGTATCTTCATGACATAGGCTATGTGAAGTTTTCTTTATTTATGCAAAACACAAACAATACAAAGCAGAAAGCAATTGATGAAACGGACAGCACCAAAATTTAAAACCTTTGCTTATCAAGGTAAATGGCAAGTCACAAATTAGGAAAAAAATATTTGCAAAACATATATTTAGAAAAGTATTCTTACCAGAACATATAAATAATTTCAAAAACAGAATAATAATTATAGACCAAAAAAAGCCAATTTAAAAATGGACAAAAGAAGGTGAGGGGACTAGAAAGCACAGGTAACCACAGGATTGCCACGGGGATACGAAAAACACTTTGGGGAATATAATCAATAATGTTGTAAAGATTTGGTAGGGTGTCAGATGGGCACTTGTCTTATTAGGGAGACCATTTCATGGACCATGTAGATGCCTGACCACTGCAGTGTACACCTGAAGCTGAAGCTGAATAAATGTATGTCAGCTATAATGTAATATATACATATATATATATAGCCACAAGATGTAGAGTACAGCATAGGGAATAGAGTCAATGGAATTGTAATAGCTATATACTATATCAGAGGGGTAGTAGATTGGGGGAGGGGGTTATCACTTTGTGAGAGGTGTAAATGTCTAACTATTACATTGTTTTGTATACATGAAAGTAATATAAATAAATAAATAAATAAATAATAAAATGGACAATCGATTTGAACAGACATTTTACAGAGAGAGATATCCAATAATCATGCAATAAATTATCAATATTATTAGATATGAGGGAAATGCATGGAGATTTAAACCACAGCAGGATACCCACAGATGCTCACTAGAATGGCTATTAAAATATTGAAAATGTCAAATTTTGTCAAAGATGCAGAGGAAATGGAGCTCTTACACATTGTTGGTAGACATGAAAAATGGTGCATGCATGTTAAAAAACTATTTGGAAGTCTCTTATAAAGTTAAACATGCACCTATCCTATAATGCAGTAATTTCACTCCTAGCAATTTACCCCAAAGAAATAAAGCTAATACCTACAACCAACAAGACAGATAAAAGAATGATCATAGCAGCTTTATTCATAAGAGCAAAAGTTTTTGTTTTGTTTATTTTTAAAAGTTCACCCACAAATGAATTTTGGTATATTCCAATAACGTACTACTACTCAGCGATAAAAATGTACAAGTTGATGCTCGCAACTACATGGATGAAGCCAGATACAAAAAGTGTGTACTATACAATTTCATTTCTATAAAGTTTTTAGAACAGCTAACTAAACTATAATGATAACAATCTAAACAGTGATTGCCTTTTGAGGGGTTGAGTAGGAAGGAGACATAAGAATTTTCAGTTTTGATGAAAATATTCAATACTTTGACAAAGATGTGGCTTACATGGATGTCTGCATTTGCCAAAACTTATCATATTGTAAATTTAAGATCTGTGCATTTTGCTTTATGTCAAATATGTCCTTATTTTAAAAAGCAAATGTGAAAAGTAAACTGACGAAATTAGAGATCTGATTTTAATAGCTCACATTTTCTAAAATATATTAGACAAAAAAATTGTAAATTTTTATTTTCCTCCTCTGGTGTAAAGTATATGTGATCCTTCATTGCCACTCAATGATGTGCCTCTAAGACTGGAAATTATTGAGAAAAACCTCTAAATTTTCTTAGTTCCCATCTTAATAAAACTAACAGCCGAGCTTATCAGGTCAATATATTTGAATTTGTTTTTAGCCTAACATATACTTATTTTCACATTATGTTCTAATGCTCAACAAAAAGTTATTTCATCCTCATGCTAAATTTGATGCCAAGAAAATAGATTTTAATAATTTAAAATATGACTTGTGTACTTCTGAACTTCTTTGGTTATCTGTTTACTAAGGGCATTCTAGACCTTAACTATATTTACTCATCAACATCTCTTGTTTTCCAAACACTTCTTCATATCATATTTGTAAAAATTTAGTAAATTGTGGTTTCACATTTAGCCATCTTTGTTCACACAGACATGATTTAGATTGTCTTTGGAGGTTCCCTCTGATGATCTTCAAAAAAGGTCATTTCAACCTCCTATTTTATGGGCTTTTACTCCTAAAGTCAGAGGCCATTTATCCATTCAATGCTACTTTCTAATCCATATTCCAAGGTTTCTGAGGGCAGTGATGAGATCTTTTAATATAGAACTAAGATTTCTCCGTCTGTATAACAGAAAAAAATTAGGGCATTCATCTAAGAAAAGCAAAGTACTTGAATAGGGCAATCTCTGATGAAGAATGGGCAAAAATGGTACTTGAGTCCTCTAAATTAGAGCATTAGTTCTTGTCCTTTAGAAGGAAAAAAAAAAATCAGAAGAACATTAGACTGAACTAAATTGAACAGAAAAGCCAATAGCGAAGAATAAACTGGAAGGTACTCAAATCAGGAGGGTGAAGGTGAATGCTGAGAACATAACAATTTCAAAGGTAGGACGCTTAACACCCAGGGATCTCAATCACGTGACACACTATATGCAGTTTTGCCCAATCTAAGCTTCACAGTTTCTCAAGACAAAAATAAACACCATTCCCAATTCAGGCTGTAGACACCCAAGAGAAGTCGTTGATGTCAGATGTTAAATTGGGTGTTACGGCCAAGACCTTAAGCAAAATGAAGTAAAAAATGAGAAAATGATCTGAATATTTCAGGTTAAAAAAAAAAGGTTGCATGAACTCGCCACAAATTCAGGCAAAGGCATATTTTTGGCTTATGATTAAAAAAAAAAAATGTAGCAGTCAGCTTTTCCTCTATGAAACAAGGCAGATTAGAGGATTCACGAGTCCCTTTTAATTACTAGAATCTAGGAAGAACATAGAATCTATGTTTATTGCCTCAATTATCTGATATTTCAAGCAAAGCTGTTTGGAGCTTAGAATATTTATATAATTACCACAATTTTTCATTTAACTTTGCATGTGTGGACACAGTCTTAATAGTGATTTTTATTCTATTGGGGACTCTTTTAGTTTGCTGGGAATACCCCAATAAATATTCTCTGTAGAAACCCAAGGCTATGATATATTTACACGGTTGTGCTAGCATGAGAATACAGAGGTTTGAATGCCATATATTTTCTGTGTAATCAAGAGTCAAGAGCTTTGGTGCCAAGATTATCAATTTAAAATTCAAATATTCCTCGCTTAAAATACCTCTCAAACTAAAGTTTTCAACATCAAGTAGCTTGGTTAAATAAGCAATAGAAACTTTCTATGCCTTTCTTTGATAATGCAGAGAATTATGTATCTCAAATCCAAAACTAACATAGAAGCATAAATATTATGATTATGTATTTAATAAAAATAGTTTTATATTCAGAGTAATGTAAATCCAGATTAAATATAAAAAACACACAAAGCCATGAAAAGGACACCTTGAATCTTTAAAAAAAAAAAAAAAAGAAAAAGAAATGTGAATAGTAATCAGTACTTTTAAGTGTATTTCCTTTGTGAAGTCAGAAAATCAAATCCTAATGAGGTGCCTTAATAAGATGGCTATGTAATTACAAGTAATTCAGAGAGATGCTAGAGGTATCTTTCACTTACCAAAGGAAACTTCTTAAAGGCAAGGATCCACCCTAATTCTTCTCTGTATCCCCCACAGCACCTTCTTCACAGGAACTGCTCAATAAATGATATCTGAATAGGAGAGGGAGCAAATTGACACTACGAAGAGAGACACTTGGCAGATTGTTCCAGCATGCTCTCCAAAGAAAAGCTGAATAAGATTTGGATTCCAGGGTTTTCCCCAGACTCTCCAAATCAAAATTTTCAGAAAAGCCATGATATCTGTTTAACCAGCACCCTATGTGATTTTTATGATCAAGCAAGTTGGGAAATAGAACAGTGTGAGATTATCACAACAAGATTTCATCTTAACATTTTAAGGTATCCATAATTTGACCCTAGCCTAGCTTTCCAACATTATCTCTCTTAATTCTCATACAAAATTGTTTTTTGGCAGTCCGGCTGGTCTACTCACAGAAAGCATAGTGGGTGGAAAGAGTATGGTATTACTGTAAATGTACCGGGGTTTGCATCCTGGTTTATACCAGTAATAGTTTTGTAATCTAGCTTGTTTCTACACACGGGTTTGGCTATGATTAATAGCTAGGACATCCATTCTGCTCTTGATGCTTCAACTAGAGGAAAATGTCTTGGCTCTTGTTGCAATGAGAACAACCAATCTAGACTTGCCCTGCTGCCTGAACTAAAGCCAACTGCTGGCTCTCTCTCCACCTAGTTTTTGACCTACTCTTAGGAGGGCATAATTATATCACATGCTTAGGTGGGTCAATGCTTATTTTGACACTGGTCATATTAAGTGACAACCTTCTAATTTTTCTGAAACTATAGATGTAATTCAAATAAAGGGTGTCAATGTTATCTCCTAGTTTTACAGAGACACGTCACCTCAACACCCAGCACCAATTTCTGATTTCCGACACTCGGCACCATTCAGATGTTTGGATGACAGACTCAGGATGACCATGTAGTTATGACACAAGAATCATTAACTGCCATAAGAAACTCAAAAATCCCCAAGGCCACCAATGGTATCTTATATTCACATGATGGATACAACATGTCTCCTGTAATATTTCATAGTTTAAATTATGTGCCCTCTTGTTTGTCACAAAATTGAGATTACTAACCTTTGCTGTGAATAGAAAAACTCCCAGAATGTTCTGAAGAAGAAATCCAGTACTACAACCAGTGCCTGATCACATACCAACTGGGCAGAGTTAAGGCAAACCATTTATTTGAATAGATAATCCATTGTGGGTCATAAGTAGATATGCTTGAGCAAGGAGGTGATAAAACTTCCCTGAGATCCAGTAAAATGGGAATAATAATACTAATATGGTTGTTCTGAATAAAGTACCTGGGGTACATATTAGCAGAGAATAGGGAATCTACAATCATTAGTTTCTTCCCTTCTTTCCTTACCATATCCTGAATATGCCCTGCCCGTTTTCCAGGTTTGAAGATTTGCTCATAATAAGCCCATCTCCTGTCCTACCTCCATCAAGTTTATTCAAATTAATTCAACCTTCAAGAACCTATTAAATCCTATAGTACAACCCCTCTGCCTCTGTCCATTCACTCTGAGCCACAAGAATCTTTCAGTATTCTAGAATTCACATAATATTATTGTTAGAAAACAAATTAGATTCTAACCAAATACCGATGTAAATTCCTGTCTAACATGTGACACGTGTTCATTTATTCTACTGAATGAGCTTGAAAATATGCTTCTGTATATCTCTCAAATGCAAATACTGTGAGCTGCACATAGTAGGAAAATGAAATGAGAAGTACACACTCTTACCCATCACATTCTCATTAGGACTGGAAAGGTAGTCTCAAACAGGAACTTCTGTATATCCAACTTAGACATTTCTTTGTGAATTTACTAAATAGACCTCTAAATTCACTAACACCAGTGTCTACATTGAAAACATTGCAGTGTGTTTTTAAAACTCAGCACTGCTAGGCTTCTGGTGGGAGTAGAAGTTGATGTACCTTCCAGTAGGGGAATGAAGCAATGTATAGCAAGTCTTATTTCCTTTGATCCAGCAATCCTATTTTGAGAAATTTGCTCTAAAGAATTACTGCTATGCTTAAAAAACAGTGTTCATGATAGTTTTGTTCAAAATGGGGAAAAAATCCTCAACATGGAATTGTTTAAACGAAATAACATGACTCCATTTAAAATAACGTCAAAAAAGAAATAATAACATAAAAAATATTTATAGTATCTTATTAGTCTAAGAAGCAATTATATAAAACTATTATATGATGCTCTAATTTTTGTCAAAAATATAAATTTATGCCTGTTCATAGAAAATAGATGAAATGTCTATGTAAAGATGACAAACACTGATTTGAAGAATTATGGATGGAAACTTTCTTCTTTGTGATATTCTGTATAGTCCAAAAATTTGTAAATTTTTACTTCCTACATTTACACTAAGATATCTTAAAAATAAATTTCAATAAAGAATATATATGTGAACTGTAGAAGTGAAAACTTTCTATATCTTTAGTTCCATAGCTCTATAATTAACAATATTACTTGGCATGATCAAAATAGTGAAATAAAATGGGTGCAATTCAGATATTGAATTGATTTAAATGTAATTTTTAAATACTTAAACAATAGCAGTAATCTTCTTTAATGGGATGATTTAACATATGTCTAGAAAAAGTGACAGAAAAGGAGAAAGAAAATTAAATTTAAATCAAGAAATATATAAAGAGGAGCCAAAAGAAGAGCATAGTATTTCTCTACCTAAACTGTTACTTGAGAAATTAAAGACTGAAAATTCATGCATGGAAATTAATTTAAGACAGTGTGAGGTCACAGCATTGTGGTTAACATATAGTCCACACTTTTTTCCCTGTGTTGTTGATACTTTTAGCTTTATATGCTAGATAGATAAAAAGTGAAAGCAAACAGGATGAGACAGGTTTGTAGACACTATTAAAAATGTAGTTTATGTTAATATTTTACATGAATTCAACTTGTTAACACATTAATGAAATTAAAGAGTATAACAAATAGAAAAAAAAGGTGTTTTTATTTTCTCTGATACATAGTTGTGTGGTCTATATTTTATAGATATTGAAGTTGACGTTGAATACATAGTGTCTCCCTTTTTGTAGGGGAAAGCAAGGCAGGCACGGTCACCTGAACAGATAGTTAGAGGGGTAAGGGCAACTACACCTATCCCAGAAAAAAAAACAACAACAACGAGCAAACAAACACAAACAAACAAACAAAAACAAACAAACAAAAAAAAACACAGTGGAGCTTTTCATTGATGTTTAAAGATAAATTATAAACTAGAAGAAGACCAAGACAACAGAAAACTGACTCTGAAGATGTGGCCATTGGCTTCAGCCATTAGGAGGGAAGCTTGAACAGAGAAGCAAACATCCTTCTGAGAGAACCCACAGTGTCTCCAAATGTTGCTGGATCATTGAACTGGCAGGCAGGTCTATGAATATCTGAGAAGGTCATTCCAACAAGATCCTGAGGACACTAAAGTAATCTAAGAAGAATCCAGACATTTTCCTTTGAGGCAGTTACCAGGCATTTATGATGAATGCATTCTTTCAAAATAAAAAACAAATAAGTAGAAATGAAATCGATGTACACTGAGTGAGAAATTTTATAATAAATAAATAAATAAATAAATAAATAAATAAATAAATAAATAAAAAGAAATAAGAGGAAAAGTATAGCACTAAAAAGAAAGAGAATCTGCTTTGGGAAAATATTTACTAAGGAGGCAAATTTCAGATAGCACCTGTTCATGCTCTCTTTTAAAGTCAAGAAAATATTTGCTCTCTGAAACAAAGATGAACTATAAAATTTAAAAAGACAACTGGCTGAAGAGCAAGGAGAACTTTTTTGGAAAAAGAGCTGAATGAAATGTGGCAAGAATCTAAGAAAGCTAATGATGCCAGAGCAGAATTAAAAATTGCAAAACGTATTGAAAGAGAATAACCTACACTGAGATAGAAGCAAAACTGAAGAATGTAAGAGAAAACTTATTAATTTATTAGTTACATTCTATATGCCAGGCAGTAGTATATTAAATGACTTCCCTGCATTAATTACCCTAATTTTGACAACTGTATAAGATAAGTACTATTATTATGTGTAATAATAATGAGAAAACAAAGACTTAGAAAAAAAACAATACCAGAGCATATGGCAGGCTTGCATTGATGGTGTTTTTCTTCTGCTAAATATACAGAAATGATTAATAAAAAATTTGTGAAATAAATGAAGGTCAATACCCAGAAGTCAGAAATGAACACAAAAATAATAAGACATACCATGTGATGATGCCACAGGACTCCACTCTGAGTATCCAAATAGAATATAGGCTGAGTGCAGGCATCTTGAGCTCCACAACTCATTCAGGGACAGGCGACATAGACTCTGAAGCATGTATCCAGGTGCTGCAATGTAGTCTGGTATATAGAGCATAATACTATTTTGCCAGTCCAGGAAAAATAGCCAGGATGCTGCCAGGAGATCTGTGGATCATAAAAAAATAATAATAATAATTTAAAAACATCTTCAAGAAATATAATAACCCAAGCATAGGCCAAATGTGACTTTGGGATACCAACTGAAACCATTTGCACTGTACAAGAACCTTAACATAAGAAATTAAGATAAAAACTGGACCAGAACTTTTGAATCTCATAAATCAATATCAATATCCAATATAAAACATATTTAAGGCCAATCAAGCCTTACAAGATAACTCTATTGGGTTGCAGAAAAAATACAGGATACAGGATACCCAGTTATATGTGGATTTTAGATAAACAACGGAAAAACATATTCCAGTATATCATGCTAAAAGAGAAAACTACACTAAGATAAAATAAGAACTAATACATGACATACTTGTACTAAAAAAATACACGTTTATTTGAAATTCAAATTTAACTGGAAATTTGGTGTGATATTTGCTAAAGCTAGCAAACCTAAAAAACTGAAAAAATATTTTGAAGATAAGCTCAACCACCCACACATACAGAAAGAGAGAGAAAAGCAAGTCACATGATGAAAAAAATCATAAACAAGAGGAAAAGAATGAGGAAAACACAAGTTACCAGAATAAATGGATAATGACATGTTATAAAAATTTCATGCAAGTAAAATTTAAAACATGGATGAAATAAATTATATAAATATAAATATATTTATTAGAAACAAATTATCAAGAGAAATAAAAAAATATAAGAACATCCCTATATTTATTAAGGAAATTGAATTCCTAAATCCAAAACCTCCCCAAAAGTAAACCTCAGCCCAAATAGTTTCCCTGATGAGTGCTTTCAAATATTTAATTAAGAAACAATAGAGAGGAGATGCAAAATGGCGAAGTAGATAAATACAGTTCCCACTTCCTTCATACTTATCAAATTACAACTAAATTACAGGGCAATCAACCTGGACAACCATCTGAAGTCTAGCTGAATAGAAGTTTTATAACTAAGGATATAAAGAAGTAGTCATGTCAAAAATGGTAGAAGGAGTAGAGAGGTAAAATGGGACAGCCCCAAACCTCTGTGGGGTGGTTGAGAATTAGTGATATCTTGGCGATGGAGGTTCCCCCCGGGAGGAGCAAAGGACCCCAGCCCTGCACCAGGCTCCCCAGCCCAGAGTACTGGTGCCAGGAAGAAGAGCCCCCACAATATCTGGCTGTGAAAAACAGTGGGGATTCCAACCATCCTGGTGGGACAGAAGGCCGTGGGAGACCCAAATGTCCTCTTAAAGTGCCCGTGCACAGACTCGCTGGTAGGCATGCACCCTGGGCTCCAGCAGAGGGACAGGGGGTATTGGGGACATGCAGGGGCAGACTGACTTCTTGAAGATGGAAAAAAAAAATCCAAATATGAATAATAAAATAGCAATAGTTACACATCTATCAATAATTACTTTTAATGTAAATCAATTAAATGTTTCAGTCAAAGACATAGGAGGACTGAACGAATAAGAACACAAAACATTTACATACGCTTCCTACAATAGACTCCAGATTGAAAGACACACACAGATGGAAAATAAAGGGATAGAAAAAGACATTACATGAAAATAGAAACAAACAAACAAAAAAGCTAGGGTAGCAATACTTATACCAGACAAAGTAGACTTTAAAACTAAGGCTATAACAAAAGACAAAGAAGGACCCCACTTCCACTTCCAGGTATTTGTCCAAAGAAACCCAAAACTCTACTTTGAGGGGACATATTCATCCATATGTTCATTGCTGTTCCTCGCAGCATTGTTTACAATGGCCAAGATGTGGAGGCAGCCTGGGTGTCTGTCAAAGGAAGAATGGATAAAGAGTAGGTGGTACATATATACAGTGAAATATTGCTTGGCCATGGAAGGGAATGGGTTCTCACCATCTGGGGTGACATGGATGGACCTTGAGAGTATTGTTCTGAGTGAAGTATGTCAGACAGCGAAAGACAGATGCAATGTGATTTTGCTTATATGTGGAATCTAAACATCAAAATACACAAACAAAACAGAAACAAATTCATAGATACAGAGAACATTTTGATGGTTGCCAGATGGGAGGGGAGGTGGGAATGTGTGAAAAGGGGGAAGGTATTAAGAAGTACAAATTAGTTGTTACAAAGTAGACATGGGCATGTAGGGTATAGAACAAGGAATACAGTCAATAATATTGTAATAACTAAGTGTGGTGTCAAATGGGTACTAGATTTATTGGGGTGACAGATGGGAGGGGGTTTGAGTAAGGTGAAAAAGGTGAAAGGATTAAGAAATAAAAGTTGGTAGGTACAAAATAGTCAAAGGGATGTAAAGTAAAGCATAGGGATATAGTCAATAATATGCTAATAAATATGTATAGTGCCAGGTAGATACTAGACTAGTCGGGGGATCACTTCTTAAATTATATAAATGTCTAACCACTATGCTGGATACCTGAATTTAATAAAATAATATTGAAAGTCAACTGTATTTGAAAGATTAAAATGGGGGGCAAAATGTGAAGGGGAATATGAGATCCAAATGAAAATGAAAAGATAAAATGTATTTATCTCAGATTAGAATATGAGACTTCCTATGGATTAAAAAAAAAAAAAAACATAGGGAAAAGCAAATTGAAAATAAATTGTTTTGATTAATAATATTTTAAATTAATCTACACAATCTACATTATCAAACACAATCTACAAAATTAAGAAACTTGAGACTGTAGGGAAGGAAAATGTTTTCCTTGACTCCTTTAGGGTCCCTAGCTGGATTGGTAAATTAAACTGACAAAGAAAGATTAACAGGAGAAAAACATAAAAATTTATTCTATGTAAGTTTAAATGACAAAGGAGCTTTCATGAGGAAATGAAACCCCCCAAAAAAAATTAGACCTGAGTATGTTTATGCTAGGTTTGATGAAGAGGGCAGTCACATAGAAATATGGTAGCTTAAGGAGTCGGAGGTAAATTCAGCATACTGGGGAAAACTTAGCAACTCCTGTTTGTTAAGATTCTTCTCGGCATCTTTTTGTCTTCGGAAATAAGGATGCTCCTTTCCTTTGGGTATAGAGTGGGCACCTCTCACTTGACGGTTTTATAATCTGCTTCAGGAGAGAAGGGCAGGAGAAAGGACAGAGTGATCTTCCTGTTTCTGCTTAAAACTCCTTCAGCTTCAAATATTCAATGAACCAAGGTGCCATATTTTGCAGTACTGAACTCTATCAAGACAAACTTGGAAAAATAATATTTTTAAAATAACATTTATTTAACATTTAAAAAGCACTTATTTAAAATACAATTTTTATAAGATGAATACAACCCATTAGAACAAAATTAAAAAATGTGTGTAAAATGTTCAACCTAATTAATAAGGAATTAATTTCAATTTAAAATTACTGAGATGTTTTCTATATATTTGGTTAAAAATAATAAACAAAAGAAACCAATTTTGCTAAGGTAGAAAAATAATCCCTGAAATAAATTATTCAAACAATTTTTGAGGTAAAATTGAAAATATTTATTAAAACTCTTAAAGTATTTTTTTACCTTTTGACTCAGTGATTCCAATTAAGGCAATAATATTAAGGAAATAATGAAAAAGATTAGCACTAATTTCTCTGCCAAGATCTACGTGCTAAAAATGTTAATTATACCAATTCAAATTTGCAAGCATCCTTAACATTCAACAATAGGGAATTTATCAAAAAATAGGCTAGAGCCACACAATTGTTTACTCTTTAGCCATTAAGAATCATCCTATAAACTAATATTTTTAAACAAGCTTATATAAAGAAGTGAAAAATAATTTTGAAAACCAGTATATACAGAATTACTTCATTTGTCATATATACAAACATAAAGTTTGCAAAATTGTATGTACCAACTGATAACAAATATAAATTATTTTTTATTGTATGGTAAGAATTGTATTCTCTTTTTTCACTTATATGTATTTTCTGACTTATCCAAAATCAATGTCTATTACCTTTATTGTAAGAAAATATATGTGTATGTATTTTTTAAAAACTATACATAAACAGGCTAATCCTTTTGAAAATGTAGCCTAAAAAGTCAATGAGTTGTGCACTCTAATTTAAGTACATAAAGATTCATGAACATTTTATCTATCTGACAATGGGAGATGATTAAATTGTGTAACAACCTCATAATGAAATCCCAAGCACACACTAGATATAGTAGAAAAATATCATTATGTGTAAAACTGTTAATGACATATTAAATAAAATAAAATTATAAAGTGGTATGTAGAATAAGAAACTACATTTTTAATGTACAACAAACAGTGCTAGAAGGAAATGTATTGAATATGTATAGTAGTTTTCTGTGCATACAATATTATATGTGATTTTAGATTTCTTCTCTTTGATTTTTCTAAATTTCCAGAGTTTCTGCAATGATCACACATTGCATCCTATTATTGCATTAAAACTATTAAGAAGTCCACAACCAAGGGAGTAGATGTGGGGAGGAAAACTAGATTGTTTATGGTGGGAAATGTTAAGGAGAATTTATTGGACTGAAGGGATTTGAGGGGGTGGAAAATGGAGAAATTGGCTTGGGTAAATATTATAGTTATTTTTTTAATTGGGAAATTCAAACAAAGTAGCAGATTTTAAAGACAAGATTTTAAACTCCTGGGTTTTTATTTTAGTTTTTTGGACCATCTAGATCAGGGGTGTCCAAACTTTTTTCAACGTTTTTTACCAAGGGCTATATGCGGTAAAATACACAAACAGCCGGGCCACTCACTCGATGTGAAGTACATATTGCCTCACCTGGTTTATTTAAGTAAACTAAATATATTTTTGGAATTTGCTGCGGGACAATTAAAAATGGATTGTGGGCTGCAGTTGGCCCTCGGGCCACAGTTTGGACACCCCTGATCTAAATGGAGGTGCCCAAATGGCAGGAAAACTGCTACAGAGTTCGTGTGATAAGTATGGTAGAATTATAAATTTTCAAACCAGCAACATAATTGGTGGGGAGATAAAATTGCCGACTGCATGGAATTACCTAGGGATAACGTAATGTAAGAAAATCATAGAAAGCCTAGACAAGAGCTTTAGAGAACCCCAACGGTTACTAGGTAAGCTATAGCTGATATGGTAGGTATTGCTACATAGTGGTGAGAAAGGTGAAATTTAGAATCAGACAGACCAAGATGCAAGTCTGTACTCACCACCTATCTGGCCTTTGGTAAATTATTCAAACTCTCTATAATGCAATTTACTCATTTTTTAAGTAATAATAATAATAGTAGTAATACCTGTTTCATAGGATTCTGGAATGTCTTCACTATGGCAGGAAGAGCTCAATATACAGTAGCTAATATTAGTAGTAGCCATTGTTCTCTTAGTGGTAGTAAATGCAAAAGTAAAGAGAAATGAAGACCTATCAGAAAGAGAGAAAGTACCAGGAAAAAATGATGTATTGAATGGCAAAAAAAGGAATTTCAAGTCCATGGCAGTGGTCAACGGAGTTAAATCCAAATAAGATGCAAACCGAATCCAATGGCCTTGGTATCTGGAAAGTCATTTGAGGTGTTTGCCATAAAAATTTCATCAGACTTATAGTCATAATTTTCTCTAAAAAAATCATTATTAACAATTAGAATTACTAATATTTCTTAGCATTTCATGTTATAATTCATTTTTCATAAAGAAATGAGGAATTTTATCAAAATAAAATTTATGAATATTTTAAAATAAAAATTTGCCACTGAGCAACTATGAAAGAGTTAGGCTCACCTTTGGTGTGTCATTTTGTTTCCATCTAACATTACTAGCTAGATCTCCTTCCCAATATGGCTTTACAATTGTTTCTGAAAGCCTTCAGAATTCTTAAACAGAAACACATTTGTTGTAGAAAGGCTTCTCTTAAAAATACTGATATTGCTTCTGCTATGTCAATATCTCAACATAGCTTATGGTTGAGAAAGAGAGATGGGAAGAAACATCTCTGCAGAAAACTTCTTTCTCAGCTTGTTTTAATTTTTATCTTATTTTTAAGGCAACATATGGTAGTTGGACACACTTTGCATCAAAAAGGGATTGAAGAGACAAACACAGCACAAAGCCAGAGAATATACTAGAATATTTAATGTAGGATAGGAAAGTCCAAGGACTAAAATTACATGAGCAGGAGCAACAGAACAAAAAATAAAAATAAGTAAAAAATGGATATTTGGGAACATTACGCTTCAGCCAAAACTTGGAGCTGCTACTCATAGTTTCCCCGCATCATAGGCAGTGGCAGCAAGTTGCTGAGTGGAGGGCTGGGGAATGCTCTGAAGCTGGCTGGAGCAAGGAAGCGTTGCGAGCATCTTCAAAGGGAGAGAAAGGAGCACTTCTTTTGAGATGAGTTTCTCAAAGCTCTCATAGCTGTAGTCCCCACATTTTTCTTCACTTCTTTGTCATGGGGGTTAGAGAGGCCTAGGCACTGAAAGCAGGAAAGCCAGACCAAAAAGAGGCACAAAAGTCCATTGTCAAAAGTATCATTTTCAAGCTGAGAATGCATATAATGCATTCATAGAAAGGGAATACCAGCCTAATCAAAATAGAAATGGTTATTTCACATTTAAGACCCTGAGGGAGTGTGACAAGCTAATCCACATAACTATTCACTTTTATCCCACACGCTCTTAATTGAAGAAACAGAAAGGTGCTATTCTTTAAAAAAAATAAATTGTCCAGCTTAGAGATTATATCTGAAAAATGGCAGTCGTTTATATTAAAATCAATGAAAAAAAAAGTGTTCCGTATGACTGAGTATGACTGCTCTTTGTCAAGCTCCATACTCTCAGGTCTTTCATTCAACTTGAAGGCAGCTCTAAAACCAGAAGAAGAAAAAAATAAAACACACACACACAAAAACAATGGCTTGTGGGGCATAGGGAGGTGATATTATTCAGATTGCCCACATCACTGGTTGTTAAATAAACAAATCCTGTTTGTTCCCTTTCAAAAATATGGCATGCACAGCAGTTCTCTTATATTATGAATTTTTACTTTGATTTTAATCTATATTTTCTATTCAAGTATATTTCTGACATTTCAATATTATGGAGTATTATGAGGAACGACATCCACCTTTCATTACAAGACTATATCCCCACAAAATCATCAGGAAGTAATGTGGGAAATATGTAGCAACAATTGTATTTTTGGCACAATGGAACTTTATTACAAATTGCCACAGGACTTTTTGAAACTATAAATGTCTCCCATTACATTTTGTTTCCTTTTTGCCATCCCTATATCTAAAATTTAGTTTTGAAACATACGTTATTCACTACAAGAGTTTTCGAGTTTTTATTTATTTATTTTTTAGGTATATGTATTTCCTTTTTTTCTTTCTTTTTTTTTCTTTTTTTATTTATTTATTTTTTTTATTTTGGTGGAGGGAGTCTTCCTTCCACCAAAAAGAACATTTTCTGATATGTCCTTCCTTCTATAGTGTTCTATTTTTTCCTAAAAGTAACCCTTTCATTGTGTTAATAAATAAAAATCCAAAGAGCTTTATTCAAGGGTTTTAGACATTTTAAAAATCTGCCCTATTGTAATAGGAAACCTTCGAGACTCATTGAAATAGCAAAGGCACAAGTTTCTTTTTATTATGAAAGATGTTTATGTGAAGAACAAAATAGACAAGAGAAAGTAACTGCTTCAGAATACTTGATGGACACTTTAATCTTCTATTAATATGCAAATTTTGTTCTTTAGAACCCCAGTAAGTTTTTTTTTTTTCCCCAATCAGGCTATTTAAAAGTAGTCTTATTCTCCCAAAGGTCCTTCTTGCAAGAGTCTAAGTGAAACAGTGTTTTTTATGCTAATTCCCAAGATGCTCTTGTATGCATCATTTTCTTTTGAAATTATGTGGAGTTTACTGAACCACATTTGTAAAACATTCCACAGTTGATTTCATTCTAAAGATCTCCTTTAATAGAACTGATTCCCTTGTTGATCTGTGTCATAGAGAATGTGAAAGAAAATCAGTTTTAGCAACATGGAAGAAAATCAGTTTTAGCAACATGGAAGAAATAAGAAAAGGCTGTGGACAGAAATGAAGATACAAGCTTGTGAACAGGAAAAGGACAATTTTTGTTGAGTAATTAACCTCATCAAGAATCTGCGCCTACTAGAAACTACTGCATTGATGTTACAATTGTAAAGTACCTCTTCATAAACATAAATCTGAAGAATAATCACCAAGGAACATGCCCACAGTCTTTTTTGCAGGCATTTTTTTCATCACATTATATTTATTTTTCAATACTTTGCATTTTCAAAAAGACTATAATTATAACAACAATGCAATGAAAATTCCATTATTGGTGTAGACATTAGGATGAATAATAAAACTATCTTTATATATGCTGTTAAAAAACAAAATTCAACTGAGTACATTTGAATGAATCCAGCAGCATCCTATGTGGCTAGTAGAAGGGAACTCCAAAGAGCTGCAGAAAAGGTTCTTAAAGGCAGAAAGGGGGTGGGACAAGGAAATAATAAATAAAAGGAAAGATTATTTCAGGCAAGGTCATCTTCCTTTTGGGGACTAAAAGGGTCTATCTGGTAGATTACCTCACCAGTGTTGGCTAGGAAATTCCAGATTGATTAAGATTGCATTCCTGCGAGAGGCTGAAACTGCAATTAGGTTAGGTGTAAGTCTCTATTTGTTAATGTGAGGCTTAGCACAAGTGACTCAATTTTGAACTTACTGTCTCTTTTTTTAAAAAGTCATGTTGTTCTATGCATATCAACCACTTCAGTACCTAGTTTATATGAAAAAGAATCAAACATTTTACATTATTGCTTCTCTTGTCATATTGATGGAGAAAGCAGTCTTAACATTTTTGTCAGTATGATATCCAGACTATGATTTAATTATTTTCTCACAGAATGGGTGTTAATTATTTATCTACCTTGTTTTAGTTATAAAAAAATAAGAGCTGGGGAAATTTTTGAGTGGAAATGGTTTCTTCTCAACTAGCAAGACTATTCTAAAATTTTGTTGTGTTTTTTTTAATTTTTGCGTTAGTAGAAGTTGTAACACCTCAAAACCCCCATCCCAAATCTCTCCTTACTTCAGACATATCAACTCTATATTTTTTCTGTCCTAAAAATACTCTTCAGAACAAGTTGTGATCCAGGCATAAAACTCAATCTCATTGTACCTCTTTTTATTTTTTTAGCACAAAAACAGTATCCATCACTTTATTACCCAACTCATGTATCTAACAGGACAATCTAAATGACATTTGTTATCCTAAAGATTAAAATCATGCTGAAAGAGAAGTTTTATTAGCCTGGAGAAAAAAAGGCATGCTTTCTCCTAACTTTGTGCCTTTTCAAATGAATTTCCCTTTGTCTAAAGCCTTTCTCATCTCCTCCACATGGCAAAATTCTTTAATGTCCAAGTCAAATACCTTCTCCAATGAAACTTCCCTTGATCCTTCCACTATCCCCAGGTAAAATGGATTATTTGTTAAAAACAGGAGAACAAACAACAACCACCACAAAACACTACGTTTCTTACATATCTATCCCCCATCAGTTAATACACCGATTTGGAATTATTTCATTTACATGCCAGTTTCCATTAACGAAAGTGTAGACTTTCGTCTTTTTTTTAATCTTTTTAATTCCTAGAACGTAGTGAAGATTCAATAATTCACCTGCCAGCCCACTATGTGTGCTTAACTACTAATATTAAAAAATGAAGATGAAACTGAAAGCAACAAAAGAACAAGACAAACAAACAAAGAAATAAAAACTGATAGACATAGACAGTACTAGTTTAGTGGTTACCAGAGGGTAATGGGGGAGAGGGGTGGTATATGAGGGTAAACAGGATCAAATATATGGTGATGGAAGGAGAACTGACTCAGGGTGGTGAACACACAATGTAATGTATAGATGATGTAATACAGAATTGTACACTTGAAACCTATGTAAGTTTACTAACCATTGTCACCCCAATAAATGCTATTTTTTTAAAAAAATGAAGATGTATGTAGGAGTAAAGTTTTAGGGATAAGAGCTTATCCTGATCTTTGTGATGTTTCCTGACTAGGTTGATCACAGAATCAAAAGAGCTACTGATGCTATTTTAAAATAAAAAGCCCACTTTTGCATTATAAATATTAAGTAGAATTCCAGAGGTATTATCAGTTATATAGTGCTATGCTGATTAAGAGAGAGAGAAAAAAAATCCCTAGAGCACTGGAATCTGTAGCAACTCCTTCAAAATTTGCCAGTTGCGATCTGAAGGAGAACCAGCCTGACAAAAAAAAAAAAATTCTCATTAGTTAGCAATAACAACTGTGGAGTATTGCTAACCAATACTTTAAATCTCTCTCCAAATTTAACAAACATCTAGGTGCTTTGGGACCTAGATGAAGTGAAAAGTATGTGATTTTAGCAAGCAATAGAAACAATAGTCACAACAAAAATTGATGGAGTGGGTTTGAGGATTGGTTTAGAAAGGACAGAGCTGACTGAATTATTACCACTTGGTGCATTAGGGATAATAGCTATGCAGACCCTGGATTTTAGATACCAGCTCAGCAGAATCTAATCTCGCAGAGAGAAATATTTATAGTCAGTATATACATTTTTTCAAAGGCACAAAGAGTCCATAATACACATTTGGATGGAATTTATTCCATGGATAAGAGTAAAAATTATTATCTCAATTGTTAAGTGGATTACCCATGGGCATTAGAACCAAGTAGCTAGTGAGGCTACAGGTTGATGCCCTGGTCAAAATCTTGTTATTATAACTGTGTTCCCTGGGATAAATCAGAATAAAGAATTCAATACATTGTTCACAATAACATCCCTGAGAAAGACCCTACCAGGCAGATATGACTCACTAGGGACAAGGGATATGTCTAATGTATTTAGCAACAATTAATGCTGGCTGCTGTCATCGTCTTTGAAGTTGGAGTAGTTGGCCTTTTGTCAACCCTTAGTCTCCAAAATTAAGAATTTGTCATATTTAAGTTTTTCGACCATGACTAAATGCAATCCTCTCAAGGATGTGTGTTTCTGCTACTGAACATCCATGGACCAACATAGTAAATGATATTTCTCAGTGGTCGTTTCCCAATCAAACAAATAACCTTTGTTTTATGCACTAAGAACCTATGTAGGAAATAAAAACTAGAGAGAATGAGGTAAATTCCTTTCCTTGGAGTAATATGAACTAAAAGGTAACAATAATCAATAGCTATAGTTCGGCATTATTTCTACTGTCTTTGGCATCAGATATACCATTTGTATTATGTGCTCATTTCCACTGAAACTTAAGGTTGGAGGCATATGCTTAAACCTGTGGTCTGAGAGAAAAGATCATTCTAGAGACAGATTCATAAAATGAACTTTGCATGTTACCAGAATACAAATAAAGTCATAAAGAGAAGCCCTATCAGAGGTAAGAATTAACCCGAATATGCAACAAATGACATGACACTATGTGTCTTATTTTGGTAACATCAAGCATAATGTTTTAAAAGATCAGTAAAAATACAACCAGGGGTTTGTTGCAGGTGTTGAGTTAATGCTGTCATGTGCACCATAATGAAATTTCTTAGTAAATGAGAAGTTCTTCATATAGCTTGTTGTATCCTTACCAGGGAACCGAACCAGAGAATTAAATTGCTATTTGTGTTTAGCAACGTTCAACAGGGCGGTTACTGGGGTCAAATTTTCCAGGACCTTTGAAGCTAATTAGTAGGAATTCAAAGGTTATTCTCTGGAACTCTAAGCAAGTTGCTGACTGGTCTTTATTTCTCATTTCCGGCACTCTTTCCTATAAACTGAGGTATTTGGCAATACTTTTTTTTCTTCCACTTCCACCATTTAAATCCAATTGTAAATCTATACTTCCACGTTTCCCCGAAAATAAGACCTAGCTGGATAATCAGCTCCAATGCATCTTTTGGAGCAAAAATTCATATAAGACCCGGTCTTATTTTACTTTAATATTAATTTTTGCTCCAAAAGACACATTAGAGCTGATTGTCCAGCTAGGTCTTATTTTTGGGGGAACACAGTTGTAATGCAACTCCAAATACAAAATTTTTATTATTTTTTTTAATCCAAAACTGAAATGAGCACGATTCATAAAAAGAAACTAATGGGCATTTTTAAGATGGTGTAAACATATTGGGAACTCTTTCTGTTTAAGGCTAGTAATTATTTTCCCACAGGTAACCCCGAACAGTGTACAGAGGCCTACCTATTGGTTAGTAGTATTACTATTAGACCACTTCAGTAGTTCATCAAAAGCACTTTAGGGGTGATTGCTCAGAATTCTGGGATGAGGGACTAAAACTTCTTGTTTTAATTCAACTGGAGAGAAATCACCTTTTAAACAAATGAGACACTCATCCACTTGACTCTTTTGTGACAAATTTGTGTTTAGCATAGCGAAAATACAACTCTGGATTCCACCATCTCCATGTCCATCTCAAACCATTCCTTCTGTCTTCCCCATTTCAATATGTGATATCCACCCAGTTATTCCAGATAGAATCCCTGAATTATTCTTGATTCTTCCTTCACCGTCAGTTCTTACATACAAACTATTAACTTTGTGGTACTATCACCAAATTCCATCTTGCATCCATCTATCCAGCTTCATAGTCACTACTTATTATTTATACCACATTATTGCAATTGTCTCCTATATTCCCTATTTCTCCTATATTTCCCTATATTCCCTGATCCAATATGTTGTTTACACACTATTGTTCGTGATCCGAAATGAAAATCCTCTTATCTTACACTGCTTTTGAAAACTCTTCTGTAACTCCCCATGGACCTAGAATAAAATAAAACCTCCTTACATGAGTGCAACAGAAAGTGTGCTGCCAGTCTGTGACATGTTAAGTACAAAAATTAAGAGTAAGCCTTTAGAGATGGTTATACTCACTTGAAAGTGCTGCGGTCTGTACGAGGTCTGATAATTAAGTTTGTGAACTTGGTTACAACGATGTTGCTCACCTTTTTTGATATCAGAGGGATTATTTATTATGAATTTGTACCAACTGGATACACAGTTAACTAAGTTTACTATTTGGAAGTGCTGAAAAGACTGAGTGAAAAAGTTAGATGAGCTGAAGTTTTCACCAACAATTCATGGCTCTTGCATCACGACAATATACCAGCTCACACGGCACTGTCTGTGAGGGAGTTTTTAGCCAGTAAACAAATAACTGTATTGGAACACCCTCCCTACTCACCTGATCTGGCCCCCAATGGCTTCTTTCTTTACCCGAAGATAAAGGAAATATTGATAGGAAGACATTTTGATGACATTCAGGATATCAAAAGTAATACGATGACAGCTCTGATGGCCATTCCAGAAAGAGTTCCAAAATTGCATTGAAGGGTGGACTGGGCACTGGCATTGGTGCATAGCTCCCCAAGGGGAGTACTTCGAAGGTGACCGTAGTGATATATGAGATATGTAGCCCTTTTTCTAGTATGAGTTCATGAACTTAATTGTCAGACTTCGTATATGTGTGATTGGTGAAATTTATTTTGTTGCAAAGATATAGATAGACAAGTTGCGTAGCCAGAAATCACATGGTAAGTTGTATGTGACTCAACATGCATATGAGTTGTAGACAACAGGAAAAATGTAATTTATTTATTTATTTATTTTTTTTTTTGGATGTATAGTCAGTCCTTCACCACAAACAGTGTGAGAAATTCTGTTGTACATGATCTGACACCAAACTCCTCTCCGTCCCCTCTCAGGCCAACAACTTGTCTCCTCATTTTCTATAGCACAGGAACCTTCTGACTTCCAAAACAATTACTAATGTTTCTCTTTTCAACCCTTTGTACTTGCTGTTCCTTATTCCTGTAATAACCTTCACCTTTCCCTAACTCCTGATTTGTTATATTCTTATTTCTAAGAGTTTGGTTTTCACCTTCTTTTCAGAAAAAGTCCACATACTTTTTCCTTCCGAAATGTTCTTTTTCCAATCTCCTGTCTTGTTTTGAAGAACTGTGTGTTTCTTTTCATTTGCTTTGATGGTTTTCCTTTTCCTGCTATTTTTTTTTTAATTATTACTATATTTTTAAGTCCCTCTTTTCCTTAGCAGCTGTCCTCTAGACATGCACATGAAGTGATTTCTCCCCTGTTTTCTGTCTTGGGCTGACATGTACCCATTTCACTCTTCCAGCACTCTGAAATGTAGTGAGCAAAAAGCATATTTTCTTTAAGCTTTGCAAAGCTCATCTCATTGCAGGTAGCAAAATCGAGTGGTCTCCAAAGTTTCCGTTTGTTGCTCTGCTGGCCTGAAGAGGGGAGTGTCAAGAGTATCAAGTGTAAAGCAGTCCAGAGTTTGTGGGAAAAAAGCAGCTGGCAAAGATTATTTGTATTATTGGTGCGTGGGGAGGGGACGGGGGCGGGGAGGGGGGCCGAGGCTGGTTCTAAAAAGAAAACTAATAAGAAGAAAAAATGATAGCTCCAGATAAAGCTATATATTTAATAACTTAATAATATGAAAAACCAAATACATTCATTTAGTTCTTCATTGCTTTAAAAACTTTTATAGTAAATGTGTGGAACTCAACCAATGTAGATTGATGACCTCTGATTTTGATGTGTTGGGTGTTGTGCAGGGGCAGTGTAATCAAAGCAAAAAATAAAATTAAGTCTTGGATGAAATCCATGTGAAAAGAATTTCTTGTCAATTTGATGGCTTTGACAAAAGACTGGCAATTAAATATCATGGCTGGATACATGTATTATTAATTGGTTTAAAGTAGTGTTGTTGTTTTTTTAGTTAAATCCACCATTTCAAGACTCTCATAAGCATTACTAATCTCAAATACATTTCTTAATTATTTAAATATCATATATACATATTAATTTTGGTGCTATAATTCTTGAGGCCTATAAGAGTAGGATATGCTAAATATATCTGTAGTTCAATAGCAGAATAGAAAATTTTGAATTTTTAAAAAATTCTTAGAAATATTACTACAGAGAAAAGGATAATGTGTCTTTAAGCACTCAAGCCATTGATTATTAGACTTAGCAGTATTAGAAAAAAAGGGGAAATAACATATTTGGACAATGCTTTAATAACAATAACATTGTTATTCTATCAATAAAACTCTTTAAGAAATAACCTGTATCTACAGTCAGAGGGAATAGGGATCAGAAAAATAAATAAATAAAATATTCTTTGTCTCAGTTCTTTTATCCCAGAGTCAACTTCATATGTTATGAAGGTGTTATCCATAAGGTCAGAGGAAGCGTTGCCCCATCTACCCCAAACCATGAAAACTTCTTGTGAACTGTCCTGTTCTCTCCTTCTCCATCGTCATCCCTGAGTCCGACCATCCACTACCTGGACCACTGCAATAATCTCCTCTCTGTCTCCCTACTTCAAAACTTTTCTCTCTCTAATCCATTATTCCACTGCATCACAATTATCTGTACAAAATATAAATAAATCAAATCTACTAAATCCTTCAGTACTTTTCCATTGTCCTTATATCCTTTTTTTGGCCATTAGAAGTACGTAGTATGCATAGTGTGACTCCCATCTCTCTCTCAACTTCATTGTGTCCCTTCTTCCCTGGTGCTCTGGTGCCTTTTTGGTGGAGGTGGGGGTAGGGAAGTAAGGGCTGAAGATGGAGAGGAGAAAAGAAAGAAAGAGGAAGAAGGGGCGGAGGAGGAGGATTATTAAGTAGGGGAGGATATAGGGGAGTGTTTGGAGAAGTATTTGAGGAAAGTCCTGTGTCCTGTTTGTTTCATAACTGGTCAGTTTGCTGAATATTAGGTCATGTCTGTTTTTTCCATCATTGAACATTTAGTATAGCACAGTGACTGATATATAATAAACATATATTTGTGAATAAACCAATGAATTTATTCTAAATTTTCAAAACCTAGTGAAATAGAGGATCTGGATCATTCTTTTGTCATTGATTTTCAATACTTCTGTCTATTGAACGAGCAGTACAATATCATTTGTACAAATATTAAGAGATTCAAAAGCAGAAGTATACGGTGGTAAAAATTAATACTACTGTCACCTCCCAAAGAATAATTATGACTAACAGTTGGTATATGTCCTCTGGAAGCTGCACTAGTCAAAAATTTTCCTCATTTTAAAAAATCACAGTACCGGTATATACAATTATGTTTTCTTCCCATTTCTTGCAACAGCATAAGAGATATTTTCAATATGGCACATATTTATTTTTAAAAAATCACTACTATTAACTAAATAATATTTTCAGGTCACTCATTTTAGCTCCAAATAATTTGAAGAAATTAATTAACCCTTCATCCTAGTGCCCCCTATATTTTTCCACTGCCAGACCTGCCCCCACTTCCAAGACCATTGTGTCTGACAATGGAAGAATGGAAAGGGATTTCTCTAATTATTTTCTGGGAGGAAGCACCTTGGTTGACCTGAACAACCCAGTTTTGTGGAATCATCCAGATCTCTGGAATGTACCCCAAACTCTTCTACCTGATATGGAAGAGACTCTCTGGCTTCCATGGACTCTCTTAACATGTAATGCTCTTCTGCCAGAAAAAGAGCAGTAAGTGAGCCAAGTTTTCTTCCCTCTGTATCTAACTTCTTCCCTCAAAGTAAGGAGTTATCATGATACCAGGTAAGGCTGTCTCTATCCTCAGGTCATCATGCCAGATCCTCAGGGAAATACATATTGAACATAAAGTAGTTACTTATTTAAATGCAAAAGTGTGCTGGTTACATTTATTTTTTATTTTAGTAATGAAAGTTATAAGAATATTTATGTAAGGAAAATTGCTTACAAAAACATCAAGTTAAAAGCAAGAAACACAACTCTATCTTAGGTAACTCGTAGTATTTGAACACATAGTATATGGACATATATTGCCTGAGTTGCAATCCTGGATCTACCATTTACTATTCTTGTAACCTTGGACAAATTATTTAACCTCTCTGTGCTTCAGTTTTCTTTTATTTATTTTTTTTATCAAGGTGAAATTCATATAACACACGACTAACCATTTTACAGTATAAAATTCAGTGGCATTAAGTGCATTCACAACGCTCTTCATCCATCACCTCTTTCTAGTTTCAAAACTTTTTCATTACCCTAGAAAAATGCTATGCACCCATAAAGTAATCATTCCCCATGGGCCCTTACCCTCATCTCCTAACAATCACTAATCTGCTTCCTGACCTTTTTGCCCATTCTGGATATAGCATAAAAAGAATGATATAATACGTGACTTTTTTGCCTGTCTTCTTTCACTTAGCTAATGTTTCAAAGTTCAGCACATTGTATCATGTATCAGTGCTTCCTTCCTTTTTATGGCTGAATAATATTTCATTGTATGGATATACCAAAATGTATTTATCCACTTATCTGTTGATGGACACTTGCATCAATCTGTTTAATGGGGACAATAATAATCGTTATCTTACAAAGTTGTTATGTGGATTATATCGATTCATATTTATTTGGCATTTAAAATATTGCCTGTTTCAGTGTTTCTTAAGTTACATAAATGAATATAACTCTATCTTTGGAAATGTTTATATGTTATACAGTTATTCACATTTATACATTTATGGAAACTGCTGGTCATAAATGTACCAAATAGTTATTTTCCTAAGTATTGGTATTGTAGATGGTAGTTACTTTTACTGAGGGCTTGTATTTTTTTCTAATTTTACATAAAATATATGAAAGTTAAAATTTTTGTCAGATACACTTCATAATTTCCTTCATGTCATTTTGCATCATTTCTATCCATTTAGATTTGTCTAACACAAAAACAATTTAATAGGTGCATGTGCGCATGGACTTTAAGTATGTTCTTCTTAAACTATGTCTGCCTTTCAAGTGACATTTGTCATGAGTAAGATTTGTACTAAATATTCTCTGCAGCCTCTCCATTCCTGTGTATTATTATTGTGGTTAAGCTCATAATTTGGGAGCTTTTATCCAGGCTCAAGCCAACCAGTTTCCTCTGTCTTATTTGTGGTCTGTGGGAGAATATTGGTGGTACTCTGTAGATACCGTCGGCACATTAAAAGCCGCTGTGGCATAGTCACGCTGCAGCAGTAGTCAGGAGCCATTTTTCCAAAAGGGATCATTGCACTGACCCTAAACAGGTTTGTACTGGCATCAGTTCTACTAGTGCTGAAAACTGTCAGTGAGGACTGACAGCCTCCTGGTAGGAGTGTGAAAGAGAACAACCGCTTTCCTAGCCTCATCTGTATATGTGTGACCCATGCCAGCATGAGGCATCCTTATACAATGTTCTAGGTACAGATATCAAATACTAAGGATCTTGTGTTTTCTTTAGACAATAGCCTAGTCATTGCACCAAATCTTAGTTTTCTGGTGAATGAAACTTAGATATATTAAACAGATATGCTACTTTTCATTTGTGACCAAACACAGATATATAAATTGGAAAAAAAAAAAGATGATATCCTCTAATAATCTGTATTTTAAATAAAGTTTACAGAATAAATTTTCTACCCCTTGATTATTGGTCCAGAAAATGAAAAGATGTCACTTAATTATAAGGACTGGCTTTCAGTGGTGCCAAATGCTGTATTTTCCATTGTAATAAACAGAATAGGCCAAAGTGATATTCTGTGATGCATGTACAAACATTCCATTACAGCATTTTTTGTTGTTGTTTCCCTACAACATATTTTGAAATATAAGGTATCAAAAATAATTTCTATCAATATCACTTGGGACTACTTTATATAAAAATTTCTGCATGCTGTCCTTTGCAATTTTTTCTATCAATAAATATATTCCTACTGGACCTTGAATACTAAAGCTTATTTATACTTTATTGTAAATACTATGAATAAAGGATATAGAAGAAACCACAAGGTTACTGGAAAATTTTCCTAAAACTAAAGAGTAATAATATTCCTAAAGAAAAACAATTTTTTTTTTTAAAGAAAACAAGATCACGTAAAGTGGAAGGCCACTTTCAGATTGGAGAAAATATCTTCTCACTCTTTTATTTTAATTCAAATAAATGAAAACAAATTGCGGTTAGAGAAATCAGACCTTACTTCCTACAAAGTCCTCTAGATAAGTCTACTATATGACATCAGGCAAAATTGTGCCAATGGTCTTATAAATTACACTCTTGGATTTCATGACATGATCTCATATCCCACCAGTACAATGCTGCATAAAATGGCAGGAAATTGCCCTGTCCCAAGATACCACTATATACTATTATCAGGAACAATGTAACAATTTAAAAACATGTTACATTAAAGAGGTTCAATGACTTTACCATACCAAAATGAAAAAATAATTTGCTGTTATGTCATATAACACTAGATATATTTTTCAAATTTATCATTTCAGCATGAATCTAATACTTGTCAAAATCCAAATATTTCTAACTCTGTGGGGCAAAAATAAGTTTGTGTTATGTCTAAATTAAATGTATGTGAAATCTACTTAACATGGTATATGTATCAAAGAATTCTGAAAAATGTTCTATTCTTTCATAGAAAGGCATAGATGGAGGTAACGGTGCTCACTAGTGCACACCTGCCAAAGATCATTTCAGGGAACCCATGGGACACACATATTCTTTCCCTTGGCCCCAGTTACTGTTATCCACACCAAAACCAGAATAGATTTTCTAAGCATGATTGAGTTCGTGTTATTCCGTGGCTTAAAATCCTCACATGGCTTTCCATAACACTGAAAATAAATACAACTTTTTTTTTCCTTTAAGGACCACTATATCTGACTCCTGCCTACCTCTCTGAATTCATCTTGTACCACCTTTCTCTTCACTTACTGTGCAATGGCCACACTAGGCTTTCTGATCTTGAAGATGATTAGATCTTGCACAGCTAAGGGCCAGTGCTAAAGGCCACCTAGTCACCGTCCTAATTTTCTGCTAAACTTTCTGTCAACTAAAACCCATTATCTTTCTAACATCCCCTTCCTGAACTATATTTGAAGAATAGGTATTTTACCTGTCTTCCCCAACTCCTGGCACAGAGTAAGTTCTCTAAGAGTATATGTGCTATGAATAACCTATATAATGATCAATGAAGGTGTATCAATTTTTTTTTTAGAAAGTCCCTCCAGTAAAGATTTGCCCAAATATGGAATTGAATAACCATGCTAAAAAGAAGAGAACTGAATAAGGATATCTTCTGATTGATTTTCATATTGTTAGTGAAAGACAACATCCTTAACTAGGAAGTTATTTGGGTAGAAAGCCTAGAAAGAAGAAGGCCAAGACCATGGTAGAAATATGACTAGAAAACCAAAAGGCTTCTATCACTAATCATACTTTAGGATCCTACAGACATGTAGATGAGAAGTGGAAATGTTTTCATAAGCCGGTATTTCCATGGACATGGAAATTACACGATATTCTACTCTTAAAAATTACTACTAAGGACTAAGACAATGATACTGCAGAAATAATGTCAAGACCTTTGTGGCTTAAAGCATACATAGGCCATATTATTAAAATGAGTAAAGGTCTTCAACTCTTGATTTTTCAATATCTAGTTTAGTCATACTACCATTTTAGTATTCAATTATTATGTTTATATTTTAAAAACTGGATTATTAATCCTAAAATTATTTTATTTTTAAACATATAAATATATGTACTTACACATGTAATATAAATTATGACCTTGAACAAGTTAACCTGTTTGTGTCTGTTTTCTCATCAGCAAAATGTAGTTAATAATACTGATTTCATAAGGTTGTTACAAATATTAAATGAGTTTATACTTGTAGAGCACCTAGAAGACAGCCTGGCATAGAATAAACAATACAATTAGAAAACTATATATAAATCAGTTTTGAAAATTGCATTAAATGTGTCTACTCCCATTAGGCTATAGCGTTTTTATCACATACACCAATAGGAAACTTTTGGTAAATTGCTTATTGCCTAACCAGTCGTAAGTATTTAGATTAATCTGGAAAAGGGAATCGTGAAAACTTAATAAAATAAATGTCTTAAAGGACAAAATTAGAGAAGTTAACATACTACTGATAAAATTAATCCATTTATAGAATTAATTCATCCTCAAGAGAAAAACAACACTAATAGCATTAGTAAAATCCTTAATAGTTGACAAGCATTTTCACATACATTATCTCATTTAAACTTCAGAATTATACTTATGATAGCTAAAATTTAAAATGATCATGTATTTACTCATGATCACATTTTTAATAAAGCTTGATGCCATTCCAATATTTAGCATGGTTTTGCTTTCATAACATTTTATATCTCCCAGAGAAATGTTGGTCAATCCTAAACCCCACATTCTCACCATTTATCTGGGGTTCATAGGCAAAATGGCAAATGAATTCATTTAATAATGGGTAACATTTATGGAAAAGATGAAACTGTGATTATAATGACACAAGCCTTATGATCAAATAACTTAAAATTTTCTTTCATGTCATACTGAAAGCAAATAAGTGAGAGCTGTGACAAATTTCAGCCAGTGATGTGGCCAGGAGATAATATGTGAGGTATATGAAAATAGTGAAGAGCAGGACATTTTCCTCTGTCTTAATACATCTAACCATGGTCATTCTATTCGGAAAGAACCAGTCTTACAGAATAAAGAATAAAGACTAGATTTGTTCCCCATATGATTGTACATACTATAAATTCATTTTACTCATTTTGGAGGAGAATCAGAAGTACGACATCAAAAAACTGACTTCAGATTATATTTTGAAAATAATCATTACTGTTAAAACCCATATGCTTGCTACTTGACAAAATCTCCACTCAAGCCTCTTTAAAACATTATTTTTATTTATTAAATGATCTGTTTTTAATTAAAACGTAATTCCGATTAGATTAAGGGACTTGTGTTATTTCTAAATTAAAATAGCTTAAATTATGAAGGCTAACATTATAAGGATAACTGTAATATCCAGAAAAGTTATATGGTAGTGGTACCTACTGAAAAAGAGTTAGAAAATCATGAGGAAGAAGAGTCTGCTAGAAGGGCAAATATAAAGATATAATTTAAGAAAGTAAAAAGCATCCCTTTAAATATGAGGTTTTTTCATACCACAGTATGTTGTTTCTTTTAACCTGATTTCTAGTATTTAACCATTCAAGTCTAATAAAAACAGAGAAGGAACAGATACGACCGCAGAAATACAGGCTGAATGTTTTACAGTGATTCATTCTTTAAGCACATTCACAAATACATTTTTCTGTTATTTATATCAATGATGATAGATTTATAATCCGAATGCACTGCTCTTGCCACCTACACACTGACAGAAACAAACCAGAAGGTAAAGATGATCTCTCCATATGATTGCCAATCAAATACTCACGAATGGATCCTGAATACAGCCTGGATAAAACTTTTTATAACATAGCAATGTGTAACTCTCTCTTCAAGTTCAAATTGCTACAAGATATTTATAACCATATAACAAAATTCAAAAACTTATAGATAACTGGAAATAAAATGATCCTCTAAAGGAAGGAATTTCCTGGGATTTCAAATTATCCCAATATTCAATGTTCTCAAGCATATATTATGGTCTGAAAACACAAGCATAGAATATCTGTCACTTTACATTGTTCCACAATGATATAATGAATAATCAAGGAGATAAAAATTAAAATATGAAGTTTCCAATAATTTATCGACACCAAAATGTAAAATCTTATTTTAGTACAAAAGGGAGGGTGGAATATAATTTTTATTTTTATTCTTCTAAATCAATACAGGCACATTTATCTTATAAAGACTGGTACTCAGGTGAAGAATGCTACTCATTTCTCATAACTTATACAAGAAGTCAATGGCAGGTGTTAAGCATGAGATAGAAATGAAAAATCTTCAAAGCAATAACAGACACATGAAACAGATCCCAAAGGGAAATAGGAGAGCCACGGGAAAGAAATAAAGTGAAGTGAATACAACCTCACAACTAGTGCAAATCCCTCGGGAACGCTCCTAATATGAACCGTTAAAGCCATGTGTTTAACATTTGATAAATCTAAGTTCTTCCTTGTCAGACAGGGAAGCTCCAGGCACAGTAAGCATTAACCTGATCCCATAAAGACATTATATTGTCTGTCTTTACATTTCATTGCAAAATGACTTTGCAAACATGTACATCCAGATCTTGCCTCTATGTTTCATTCTTATGAGTTAAATAAATAGATGACCTTCTTGTTTGAATATTAAGTTTAATGACTTTGTTCTTTTAAAAGCTGGTTATTGAAATATATCAGGGTCATGTCTACATAATGGAAACATCAGAAACAATCTCTTTCATGCTTTGCTTCACACATCTTTTTTTAGTCAACCAACATGGCATATCTAAAAATGTTCAATGAGAAAGCAAACTTGTCTAGTATCTTCACAGCAGATATGTTGCCAAGCATATGTTTCACCCTCACTGATTAAAAAAAAAAAGAGAGCGATGTATAATAGGAATGTGGTTATGATAGGAAGACACTGAACTTAGAAAACAGAGATGGAGAATCTTGCTCTAGATCTTTCATTATGTGGCCTTGGACTAGTCAAATCCTTACATTAATTTTAAACTTTTCATCTACAAAAAGAAATTATTGACTAAATAAAGTTTAAAGCCTACCCACTTTTAACACTGTATTTCTAAATTATTCCAAGTTACTATTAAGCACAAAGGTAATCAACTATAACTATAAATTCCAGTGTGCTTGGTCTGTTTATCATCTGTCCCTGCCCAAGCATTTTTGTGTGTGTGTGCCAGGTACTGTGGCAAATTCTTAACAAAATATTTATTCATGTAATCCTTATAGCAGCTCTATGACAAGGTGTTATCATTCTCCCCACCATTCTATAGATGACGAAACTTAGAGAAGTTAAATAGTTTGTC
This sequence comes from Rhinolophus sinicus, assembly GCF_057876585.1. Lineage (NCBI taxonomy): Eukaryota > Metazoa > Chordata > Mammalia > Chiroptera > Rhinolophidae > Rhinolophus > Rhinolophus sinicus. Next base: position 71,901,008 of record NC_142503.1, read on the forward strand.
ACAAACTGTATATTGAATCCAGTTTATAACCATAACTCTATTCTCTACTGCCTCCCAGTCAGATAGAAAAAATATATATATTCCAAGAAAGAGAGGGCTCATCAAGTTCTTTGAAATAGCCCAATTAGGAAATAAAAATGATGAAGAGCCTTATTTGGAAGTCAAGAAAGTAAAATTAATTTCACAAAATCAGGACAAACTGACATGGGTTAATTCCCATTTCAAATGATTTCCCTTAGTTGCGGAGATTTTGTTTACTGCTGGAGATTGCCTAGAATGGTAACTCCATACTTCCATGAAAACTGAAGAGGCAACTGAATTGAGACAATAAGGCCACCTTTGTGGGCTACACACATTGGAATTTTAGACTAAAACAGGAGTGGAAACTAACATGTATTCAGCAGCATTCAATATTGTTCATCAGCCTAATGTTCTCCTAAATCCAAGCCCTCTCTTTTATAGCATTTAGACTTCTCCTATAAGTCTCTCTGTCAGTGTGTAAAACATCAGCTCAATTTAAAAATGTAAAACATCAAGAACAGAGACTACCAATGGCATTAATACTATGAGTATTATCCTGCCTAGTTTTCCAGGATGCTCCAAATTCTAGTACGTTCTAGCTGGGGTTGCTTGCTTCCCAGAAATATTTTCAATCCAGAAGACTTGCACCAGAGTTTATTTTTAAGAATGAGTTGGAAGCAGCTACAATTTTATTCCAAAGAACTTTCTATTTAAATATGGTAATCTAAATAGAATTAGTTCCAAATTTCACAAACCGCATGCAGGAGGTCAGGGACAAGAGCACACTTGAGAAATTTACTGGTAAAAGCATTTCTTTACTCAGGGAACAAGCTTTGTAAACCTTCCTGTCATGAAACAGGCTGAGATTATAAACTAAAATCCAAAGAATCATGACAGTGCTTTTTGGAGACTTTTAAAATTAGTATTCCTTTCCTTTAAAATACTTCAGTGGGCTCTCCAAAGTAGTAAGACAAAATGCTTTTACAGTGATTTATATGGTATTTTCCATCTTAACAGCTGGACTTTTTATGTTTGCAGAATTGCCATGTGGCACACTGTTCAAAGCAATGGAGTTTTAGAAGTCCTGAAAACAGGATGTTCACTTAAAGACTATATAGAACATGTTACAAATTTAAAATATGAAAAGGAAAGGAATTCAGTTGCAAAGAGCATGAAACCTGAATCCACAAGCTTTTCCAGTGCTTTTTAATGCAGTCAAAGGGGAATGAGAAATGTTCATTCTTCCAACTGTCAGCAAACATATGTATGAAGCTTAACTGGATTCATAACACCCACAGGGCTTTTTCTCTCGGTTTAGCTTCGTTTTCCAACAGGTTTTAAGAATCAGTAATGTTATTAAAGCAGTCCTCCTGTCTTGCAACAAATCTCTTACATTTGTTTCAAAAAGAATGTATATACTTTAGATTAGCACGTGTACTCTTCAAGATATTCTGAATGCCTAATTTACTCATATTTATCTATTTTTCTATTACGTACCAAAACAAATTATAGTATAGGTTGAACAGATTAATACAAGTGCAAAAAAGTATGTTTTGATCAAAAGGAATCATCCTTTTATTTGTTGAAACAAGAATGTAAAATGTTTCATACCATATACTGTTAATTTAAAATTATTAATTATAGTAATAAATATTTTAATTAACTCTAAAGAATAAATAACGTCTGACTGTTGCTTAAGAACTAAAAAAAAAATAACTTCTAGAATTAAAAGTAAAAAAAAAACGCTTAGTCTCAAATGAGTACTTTTCTTAATATTAAAACTGTGTACGAGACAGATTATGTGAATGCAAAATTAAACTACTTTCTGCTTTTAGATTTAACAATCCCAAAAGATCAAAAAATATTATTATTAATATTCAAGTTTAATTACTTGTTTTAATCATGTTTAATCATTTGTATCATCAACTATAAGACAAGAAATCCATTTTTTTGGATCATATGTTAGAAATAATTAAATATGTGAAATAACCCGTCTAGATGTTTTTTGTTTATCCACACCCCTTTAAAAATTCAACAGTATGTATCCAAGAAATAATATAGCCAGAGAAGGTATCTCAAACTATGTGTTTTTGTAAAATAGTAGGCATGTGGCTGACTTGAACTGAAAATTATGTCAACTTCAACTTCTTTCAAAATTGATTACTAACTGTAACATTAGGTTGGTGCAAAAGTAATTGTGGTTTTTAGTAGGGGGTTATCTTCGCAGCCATTTCTCACCCAATCTAGCTTTCACATATATGTTTTAGGTTAGAAGCTAAAGGGAAGGACAAAGGATGTACTTTCCAGTCTAATAATATATGAAAATAGTTTCAGCCTCTGTAGTGAACGTCAAAATTAAACATCATGATACCATTTACCACATAGCAAGCTCATAAAGTAAACATTCCATAGTTTTTATTTCTGAAGAAGTCATATGCCCATTCTTATGCACTGCAGAAAGTTGGATAAATAAACACTCTGTAGATTGCTATTTAACAATAAATGTTGAGAAAGGGAAAAAAGTCAATATCTAGCAATCCCACTTTTAGGAATTCTTATGACACAATCAAGAAAGATTTTAGTCCACTGATTTTCATTGCATTATTTGTTATAATAGGAAAATTGGTAATTAATTTTATACTTAGCAAGAGGGAGATTTATAAAATATGGTGCAATAAGACAATGGAGTATTTTGTATATATTAAGATTGAGGTTTTGAAAATTTTTTGGTTAGTTGGAATTGCTTTCGGTAATCATTGTATGATAAAAGCAATTAATAGGCTACAGATTTGTGGTCTCCTTCTAGTAATATGTAGGTATACCAAAAATCAGTGAAGATTTATGAACTATTGTTATGAATATTCATCTCTATTTACTAGAATTCATTTTTTTATTTTCTTATTTTCTTATTTCTTTTATACTTTCTAAATTTTCTACATGATTACTGTATTTCTTCATTATTTGAAAAATACATTTAAAACTTATAATAATTCACATCTAGGTGAAGTTTTAAAATGCTTCCTTGGTTCTACCATAAACCCCAAATACCTTATTTAAGTACCAATATACATATAATCCATATTTGTGTGTTCTGAGACATTTGGAATACATATTAAAATAAGAAATGTCCGTAATAGATTTGAATAATATGTTTACATTTGAAATTTTATTCAAAGCTATATCAGAAATATCTGGTTTAAGTAATGATTAGAAACTGGAGTAAACAAACCTAAGAAAATGGAACCTTCACTGTTAGTCCACTGGCAAGGATGAATAAATAGAACACATTAGCATACCCTTAGAGTGAAGGAAGGATAATAGTCTATAATCTGATCCATGGTAGTGCATGAGAAATTGACAGTACTCAGAACAAAACACCAGGAGCCTGGATTCTAGGCATAGGTGTTCCCAGCATATGATAACGTCCTACTCCCAAGTGCAGCACAGAAACCTCTTGAGCCATAGATTGTAAAGATAGACTAGAAAATTATGTTTATCAGAGGTAAATACTATGAATAGATGCCCAAGAAATTTTGGGGTCTCCTTGATGCTCTGATCTGGTTTAAGAACTCATTAAGCTTGCATACCTGGGGTATGGGAGAGGAGCACTAATAATGACTGAATCAGAATTTCATGCTTTCCCTTCAAGATGGACCTCTCAGTGTCTGTGTGACAATTAAGTTCATGAACTGGCCACTGTGCGCTTACATTGGCAGCACTGTACTAACAGCTCGGTAAGGTTTCATAAACTTGTATATCAGTGTCTCACAGCTGTGTTCGTGTTGACGTGTGGTAGTGTCTTGCTGAGTGGCGTTCATCATTGTCATTGCATGTTTTAGTGTGCCCTCACAAGAATGTCTGAGCTTGAATTAGAGCAACGAACAAATATTAAGTTTCTTGTTAAACTTGGCAGGAGTGAAAGTGAAATCAAGGACATGTTAGTCCAAGTTTATGGGGATAATGCCATGAAGAAAACAGCAGCACACATATGGATTAAATGTTTTTCTAAGGGGAGAGAATGTGTCACTGATGAAGAGAGGTCAGGGTGGCCAGCAACAAGCAGAAGTGACAAAAACATTGCAAAAAAATCATCAAATTGTGCGTCAAAATTGTCAGCTGACTGTGAGAAGCATAGCAGACCAAGTAAACATCGATAGAGAAACAGTTAGGAAAACCTTAACTGAAAATCTCAGCATGAGAAAGGTGTGTGCAAAAATGGTCCCAAAGGAGCTCTTGCATCCCAACAATGCACCAGCTCACACGGCACTGTCTGTGAGGGAGTTTTTAGCCAGTAAACAAATAACTGTATTGGAACACCCTCTGTATTCACCTGATCTGGACCCCAATTCCTTCTTTCTTTACCCAAAGATAAAGAAAATATTAAAAGGAAGACATTTTGGTGACATTCAGGACATCAAGTGTAATACAGAGGTTTGAAAATTAAGTTTGTGAACTCATCCTACAAAAATTGCTACATACCTCATTGATGAATATCACTATGGTCACCTTCACTGCCATTGGGAAGCTATTCACCGAAGCCAGCACCTGGTCCAACATTCAAAGTAATTTTGGAACTCATTTTCTGGAATGGCCATCAGAGCTGTCATCATATTACCTTGATGTCATAAATGTCATCAAAATGTCTTTCTTTCAATATTTCATTTATCTTCAGGTAAAGAAAGAAGTCACTGGAGGTCAGATAAGGTGAGTAGGGAGGACATTTCAATACAGTTATTTGTTTACTGGCTAAAAACTCCCTCACAGACAATGCCGTGTGAGTGGGTGCGTTGTCGTGAAGCAAGAGGCATGAATTGTTGGCAAAAAGTTCAGGTTGTCTAAGCTTCTCACACAGCCTTTACAGCACTTCCAAATAGTAAACATGGTTAACTGTTTGTCCAATTGGTACAAATTCATAATGAATAATCCCTCTGTTAGCAAAGAAGTTTACCAACATCGTTTTTGGCTCTTAACTTGGACTGACAGAACTTTTTTGGTTGTGGACAATTGGCTGACTTCCATTGTGCCCTTTGACACTTTGTTTCAGGGTCCTATTCGTACACCCATGTTTCATCACCAGTGATAACATGGCCTAAAATGTGGTGTTGCCTCTCCAGAAGGTCTTGGCAACTTCGACTATCCTTTGCTTTTGTTCATCGGTGAGCTCCTTCAGGACCATTTTTGCACACACTTTTCTCATGCCAAGATTTTCAGTTAAGATTTTCCTAACTGTTTCTCTATCGATGTTTACTTGGTCTGTTAAGCTTCTCACAGTCAGCTGATGATTTTGATGCACAATTCGATAATTTTTTGCAATGTTTTCATCAGTTCTGCTTGTTGCTGGCCGCCCTGACTTCTATTCATTGGTGACGTGTTCTCTCCCCTCAGAAAAACATTTAATCCATTTGTACAGTGCCATTTTCTTCATAGCATTATCCCCACATTATCCCCATAAACTTGGACTAACATGTCCCTGATTTCATTTCCACTCTTGCCAAGTTTAACAAGAAATTTGAAATGTGTTCGTTGCTCTAATTCAAGCTCAGGCATTCTTGCAAGGGCACACAAAAGCACGCAACAACAATAATGAACGCCACTCAGTAAGACATTGCACATGTTGACACAAACACAGCTGTGAGACACTGATGTACCAAGTTTAGGAAACCCTACCAAGCTGTTTGTACTGTACTGCCAAGGCAAGGGCAAGGTGGCAAGTTCATGAATTTAATTGTCAGACCTCATATGTGTGAGTGTGTGTGTGTATACATATATATGTATATGTATACATACATGCATATATACATATATGTATGTGTATCTATATAGTCATGGGATGTAAAGTACAGCATAAGGAATATACTCAGATCAACAGTATTGTAATAGCTATGTACAGTATCAAAGGGGTAGTAGACTTTGGGGGTTATCACTTTGTGACGTTTGTAAATGTCCAATCATTATGTTGTTTTGAATACCTAAAAGTAATTTAAAAACAAATAAATAAAAATATGCAAGACATTATTATTTATAGTACAAGTTATTTTTGTAAAGACACATAGAAAGGGAGAAATTTACATTAAGATGTTGACCTTGGGTGGTTCAGTTCTCAGTTATTTCTTTAATCTTTACTTTTATTTTTGCCTGTTTTGTTCCTTATTATTCTAATATATGATTTAACTTTAAAAAAAGTATGTTTATAATATTTAACCTTTCTATCCAGAAACACACAATATTTCTCCACTTACTTCACCCTCTAATACTTACTGATATAAATGAATATGAATGGTTGCTTTCATATACTCCTACCATAGGTCTCATTTTGTTTTTATTCTATACTATTGTATGTTATTTACATTAATGAGAAAGGAGACTTCTATGAAATATTCTCTTCTATTTTGGGTGTATAGAAATGCTGTGTATTTATTTTGTGTCTTTTACAGAATTCTATGAGGTATAAAGTACGGTAAGTTAAAAACTTTTCAGCTAATATAAGTAAATTATATAAAAATTGTAACTTTGTCTTCCTCTGCCAATCATTATATCTATTATTATTGTTTTAAATAATATTATATTGGCCAAAGTTATGAAAAATAATATCATATGCATGTCACACTTTTATTCATTTCAATGACAATAACTCCTCTGTTTTACAATTAATCATGATGTTGGATCTGGGCATATATATAATGATCTATATAATAGTATACATTAGGTGGTACACAAATAATAATAATATTATTATTATATAGCCTTCATTATCTGAATTTTAAAGGATATAGTTCTTGAAAATAGCTGCTAACATTTATATGTCACTCTCCGGCACCATTAACATACTACCTAAATTGACTTATTTCATCTCCACAATAAAACTCTGAGGTACATACCATTATTAAGCACATTTTATGAATGAGGAAACTGAAGTATTAAAGAGGTTATGTGTCTATTAAAATTCTATTAACCTATTAAAATTCTCTATTAAAGAGACATCTCTTAAAATTCTCATATGGCTTGTTTTGCTTTTAGTGTTGATGCAATTATCACATAATTTACATAATTACATAATTCACATAAGAGAACTAAAAATTAATTGCATTTTTGGGATAAATCCTACTTGGTCTAGGTGAATACTTCCGCCAGTGTTTCTTTGTATTCCATTTGGAATTTTGTGTCTTTATATTAGTATGCAAGGTTATTCTTAGTTTTTTCTTCTGATAGCTTCTTTTTTCTGGTTTTGGTATCAAGATTATGCTAGATTTATAAAATGAATTGGATAGCTTCCATGTTTTCTCTGTCTTTTGATATAGCTAATATTTCCTTAACATTCTACAAATGAAGTTTTGATCTCCTCTTTGATCCAAGAGTTATTTAGAAAAGTGATTTTAAATTTCATAGGTTTTAAATAGTAATCAAAAGCTCAGATGAACAAAAAGTTATTTGCTTGGTTGTTTAATCTGTTACTAATAAAGGTCATTTCGTATATCACATTATGAGCAGAAAATATCTGCTAAATAAATACTATTTTCTAGACAAGTTGAGTATTTTTTTAAAGCCTCTGTTTAACCATTATAAACATGCCAAATAATGTATCTGCTTGTAGGATACTAAGGTATATGATTTGCATATATATACATATTTATATCATGCTGAATATTCATACTTAGTATATTTCTATATGCTTATATGAAATATCAAAAGTTATTTATGTTTGCATAGCTTTCTATGACATTTTTGATCCCATTACCTATCAAAATATAAGTTTGTTAATATCTATTGTAATAACTGTATCTTTATAAATTAATTTGTTTTCTTTTTTCTTTGTGTATTTAGATAATATGGGTCATCAAATCTATGATTCTATCTTAATTGTAGATTGTATAGTTTATCAATACAAAATTACCCTCTTTGTGATACTTGCTTTTTGTTTACCAACCAACCCACATTTTAAGTTTTTCATTTTCTTAATAAATCTTCAACGTTATCTTATTTTCAGACAGGTGTATAATTTAGTTTTCGTTTTCTAATTTAAATATTATAGCATATAGTAGCCTATTATTTTTTAATCCAACACTTCAGGTTTTAATTTTACACACTATCATTTAACTAGTTTACAGATTCTTTAGGTCATTGATATATCAATTCTTACATTTGGTATCTTGATTTTTGATTTCTATATTTCTAGGATTCTTTGTTTTTACCATTGTTTTCTATTCTATGATATATGCACTAGGTGACTTTTTCATTTTTATTGTTTTATATTTCTCTAAATATCGCCTCAATTAAAATGGTATCTCTTGATTTCCTTTAGCATAAACAGATAAATTACTCTAATTCTCTGCCTCACTCATAGTCTTTAATTGAGAACATATGATATTTGAGACTCAGGTTTTTGTTAAAACTAATATTTCACATTGTATGTCTTCTGTGAACAACTTTACATGTGTATTTATTTTATGGGCATATTCTCACCTAATTACTCTTTTTATAATGGTTTCTATTTCACCCCCCTTCCTTTTTAAAAAACTACTTTACAGTGAACTATTTCAAACATCCAGAAAAGAAATAATAATTGCTAACATTTATTGAGCAATTAGTATATACCAGACACTATTCTAAATACTTGAAAATAATTTACCTATTTGATAGCTTTTGTAATAATCTTTTGAGATATAAAATATTTATATTTCCATTTTATAGATGAAGTAACAAGGACATAGAAAGTTTATGCCATATGCGAAATGTCATCCAGCTAAAAATGCAGAGCTCACATTTAAATCTAGGCTCTTTGTCAGCTATGTCTATCCTCCTCGCTCTGCCATTAAGCCTTCCACTACAGGGAATATATAACCAACTTCAACTTCATTCTAGAGTTTATTCTATATGTGATTTTTGTTTAAATTTAAGATTTCTCTTTTGATTATTTCTAACCCAACTTTTCTTTTATTATCTCTGCCTGTTTGTTATTTGTCCTTCTTTGTTTCTTTGTGGGTACAAACTATACTTATTCCAAAGTTCTGTAGTTCTGTTATTTTTTTATTTTTTATTTTCTCTGCTTTGAGTTAATCTTTCCATTGCTGATTTAGATATTATTATTGGCTGTCTTCTTTAGGTTAGTTTTCTTCATGGATGTTGGAATTTAAGATTTTTAGGTAAAATCCACTGGGAAGTATTTTTATTTTGTAACTTCCCTTTTCATTCTCCCTCTCTTCCTCTCTCTCTCCACTCTTCTCTCTCCCCTAACCCCCACCTTCCCTCTTGCCTCCTCTGCTTTATCCTCTGCTTTTTCTTTTCCTCCCCCTCCTTCTTCTCACTCTCTCTTTTTTCTTTTTCTCTTTTTTTTCCCTCTTTCTCCTCAACCCCAAATCTATCTAGCACTTTTGACCATCAAGAAAATGTTCTTTACTCCTACAATGAAGAGACTCTCACTGTGCAGCTATGGTGACCTCATCATAAGATATTGGAAGCTCAGGGTATTTGTCATTGTCCATAAATATCCGTGTCCTAGGGATTCAAACACTGCAATTCAGAGCAAATCACATGGAGAATCTGAAAACTACGGCAATATGGGAATGCTAATAATTTGATTTTTAAAATGTAATTAGCACTTCTTTTTCCCCCAGTCAGAATGTGATTGAATAATTTGATACTATCCAATATGGAGCATCTAATCTATGGGACAAGGATTTCCTACCACACCACCTTAGAGAAGATTAAATATGTGGGCTAGGCCTTTGGCTCCAGGACAAATTCTTGCTCTGAGTAATAACCAAAGTTTGTGTACACTTATGTGTCATGAGCTGTAGCACCTATTAACCACAAATATTACACGAGTTACTTTTCTTAAAGGAAAGCTGTGAATATAGCAAACAGAGTTTGGCACACCTACGCGTATTCTTGACCTCTTAATTTTGATTCACTTCTAAGTATTTTTGATATATTTATTTTAGTTTATATTTGTGTTAGTCACAACCTCATTATTCTCTTCAGTGCTATGAGTATACCCATCTGTTCTATAGTTCCTTAGATAAAACAGTTTGGGAATTTCTAGTCTATAACAATCACTAATCACAAGACTGATTATATGCACTGTATTTCTGTTTTGAATCTACATAAAATTGTTCCCTAAAATTTCACAGCTATGGTCCAAGAAAAATGAAGGATTATATAATTAGCTGGTAAATGTACTAGAAACTAAGAATATGTAAGTGTAAATTTCAACTCTAATTTAAATCATCTAGATTGGCTAGGCCGGATGTCAGAACTTCCGTGTGTAACTGCCCAGATTTATGGCTCTAGCTGTGTGACATGAGGTACACATTTTCATAAAGGACCACAGACTTTTATAGAGTAAGAAAATGACTCTTCTGAAAGAAAACTAAAGGTGCTTGTTTTATAAAAATAAATGGTGGGCCAAATGTTCATCCTTTATTATTCTCCCATAGGAGTTTTACAAGATGAGAATCTGGCATTTATTAGCAGGTCATTTAGGGGTCGGTGGCTGTGGGAACCCAGACTCTTTGTCTGCATTTTATCTTCACCATATGATTTTGGTATGAGTATTTAAGTCTCATAAAGTATAATATGTCATGAATATTTAATAATTACATTTTTAAAATAACACAAATCAACTGTCTGTTATAATGCTATACTATCAATAAAGTCCCATTTAATTCTTCATTAGGGATTTAACGTTTTGTTTTGTTTTTTTTGGTTTGAGTACTAATTTAGTTATGGGTAATACATATGTGTGTGCGTGTGTGTCTGTATAACAGCACCCTGTGAATGAATTCAACTATTGAATATAATTTTCACCTTTGTCTCCTTAGTTAGATGTTTGAATATGCAAGTAATTTTCGATTCCATGTAAAAATTTTGTGGCTTTATAATAAATAATATAATGCAGATATAAAATGTATTTACCAATCTGCTAGATAATCAGATAAATCTACTCTAAAATATTCCCACTAAATTCTGTCATGACGAAGTGGAAAGTTGAGTCTATTGTGAGAAAGATTCATCAAAGGTATTAGAAAGTGTCTATTTGACTTTGTGCTGCATTCAGAGCAACCTGAGAAGGTGTGATTCCTAACTTCTGACAGCTTTAACAAAAAAAATACCTCAGAAATAAAGAGAATGTTAAGGAAATCTACAAGTAAACAGGAAATCACATCTTGATAAACACATAGAATTTGGGATCAGAAGAGGAGCTTCTGAGTTCTGGGTTTTGCCACTCATTGTGGAATCTTGGGCAAGTCATAAATCTGTCTTGGTCACAGTGTCTTCATCTTTTAAATGGTTCTTGAATAATGTGTATAACATATGTCTGGAAATCTGCTACTCGGCCCCTTGTTCACAGTTCCCCAGGTACTCTGACCTCTTTGCTGTTCCTCAAAAGTACCAAGCACCTCCACCCTAGGGTTCTTCCCGCTTCCTGGGATGCTCATTCCCAAACTCCATATGGACAGCTGCCTTTCTTTCTTCAAGTTTGGCTTAAAATTCCCACCAGTCCATACCCCAGCTCCATGGAAAGCTAAAAATGCAGGTAGCCAGTGCCTTCACCTTTCCTATGGGGGACTGGCTCTCCCTCCCTTCATGATCCAAAATTGAAAGAATTCTCTTGAGCCAACAAAATATTAACTTCCACTACAGGTTGCAAGACACTCTGCAAAATCTTTAAGCAATCACACGATGGGAAAACTCAGAAATTTCTAAGAAACGAGTAACAACAGTCCATCGAGAGATATCCGAATAATAATAAATTAGACCCATTTAAATTATTCTCTTGAGTAAATTGGTTACTTTGTGAGTCTGTGTCAGGCAGTATTTTAATTTGTTTGGATAAAGGCAGGAAAAACTTATTGAGTATAGATTACATGTTAAACAGTTTGCTTTATATACATTATGTCTATTCTTTACACAATCTTTCTGGTTATTATTTCTGTAGATAAGGAAACTGAGGTTCAAAGATAAAAATAACTGTCATATGAAATTGTAGTTTCTGTTCTGTAGTTAGTCACTTATCTGGTATTTATTATGTATTATCATATGCAAGCAGATTTTCTCCTTCTTCACTAAAATTTTCCCATATTCATCATATCAATGGGTATACCAAAAATGTAAAGATGACCAGAAAAAGAGAAAAAATAAAAAGACAATTACGTGGTAAGATCAAATTTAATCAGAACGTTGTTTTAAAAAGTTTGTTTATTTTCTTTGAGTTTATTTTTCCATTTCTAGCCAAAATATTTTTAACTTAGTATATACATATACTTCAGTGCCCCAAACCCTTTTAAGTAAGAAGTTAATTTCAGTAATTATTTGGTTACTAAACTATAAAGTATGCAAGACATTAAATCAGACTTTGTATTAAAACATACAAATAAAAACATAAATACGTCTTATTCCTATAAATGTAAAATATAACGGGATAAAAATATTTGTATATTTTGGCAGTTATTATGGTAGCATGAAAGCACTGTTTTTGGAGTCAGTATAGCTTTGATTCAAAATCAAATGTCAAATGATATTTCCTTTTGTATAAAACTGAAACAATGTTGATTTGATAGGGTTCCTGCAAATATTCATGAGACCATGTATGTAAGGGACCTATCACAGTGTCTAACAGATAGTAGGCACTCTGTCATAAAGGTGTCCAATTTGTTCCTGTGTGTCAACATGGCATCTCCAGAATCCTTGAACTATCATTAAGCAGCAAAACGCCAAATGCCACAACGCCTTTCATGTTCCATAGATCTACACTCTGTTAAAGCAGGACAGTCTATTGTTTTGTTGTAAAGTAGGACTGTTGTTGTTTTCTTTATGCTCAGAATCCTTTGCCCCTTCTTTGGAGACCAGCATGCTAATGTTCTTCGAGGCAGTAGCACTCTCAGTCCGTGCTGTTCAGATGGGGATGTCCCCTCCTCTTAGCTTCACAAGCAGGCATACAGCCCAAAATGACCAGTAAGAGTCACGTGACTGATTTCAGAATAACCATGTGACCCAAACAGGAACAGTGATTGTAAGTCCCAGATAATTCTAGAACTAATAGGAAAGAAACATCCTTTACACCGCATTGCTAAACTGGTGGGATGAAAACCTGGAGCCATTCTGGGCCACCATGAAAGGAGAACTTACCTTAGAATGAAATTAAGAGGAGTAAAGGTAATGGAGAAACACTGATAATTTGCTGGCATCTTTTCAGTTTATCTGTCTTTATCTGAAGACAAGATACCCCTCACCTTTTCAGTTATGTGAATGAATCTACGTGGCAGACAACGTTAAAAATGGCCCTCAACAATCCAATTTTAGCGATCTAACCTTAGGAAGTTACCAACAATACAACTTTCTGGTATTCATAGTTTTGTGTTATCCCTTCCCCTTGAGTGTGGGTTAATGACTTGTTTCTAATGAACGGAATAAAACACAAGGGATGGGTGTCAAGTTCATGAGTAGGTTACAAAAACTGTGACTTTTGTCTTATTGGAATACTGTATTGTCATCTAGGCTTACACGCTTTGAAGAAGCAAGCTGCTATTTGGGAGAGGGCAAGCCCTGAGCAAACTAGGACAATCTCCAAGCAACAGCGGAGTGATCTTGGAATGCTGCCTCCCGTGGCCCCGCTCTTTCACAGTCTTAGCGTCAGCACCCAAGTCCCTACACCTGGCAGTGCCCCCCAGGCCAGCCACCACACACTGGGGCTCTGCCTGGGGCTGGGGGTGAAGGGGCAGTTTCGGGGAGGATTAGGCTTTGCTAGAAAGGTGGCGTGAGCCAGATGCTGTACTGACAAGTCTGGGATAAGGGGCCTCTGGCAAGCAGGGTACACAGGTGTTTCTCATCCCGGGATTCTGCGACCCGCCCCCCCACAGGTCCCGCGAGATTGGGCTTCCTTGGGGCGGGGTACCGTCTGCGCAGCGTCGCCGGCGTGTTTCTGCCTTCCGCTTTGCTGTCACTCACACTCAGCTCGTCCCGGTCCATCCATCCTCTTCCTGACCGTCACATATGTACCCAGGCTTCCTGAAACCCCACTCGTCCTTCACCCTTCTAACCTTCGGAAGAGACCGCTGACATCTTGGTTGCAGCCCTGTGAAGACCATGAAGTACAGGACCCAGGTAAGCTGTGCTCATACATTCTCCACCCACAGCAACTTTGAGATAATATACGAGTGTTCTTTTTAAGAAAATATGTTTTGGAGCAATCTATTACATAGCAATAGATAACATACAATTCACTTAAGTCACTGGAATTGGACTTCTGTCTCTAGCATTAAAACGATTCTGGACTATTAATCTAGGGATACTTTTCCACGGATAAGAAAAGAGCAGCAGTAAGCAAAGATGAATTTTAAGTAAAACACCCAGTGACCTTTTTTTTAACTGTCTAAACAAGTGACACGGCACGGATTATTATCCAGAGTACTTTATTCCTCATTCTTCTTTTTAACCACAAAGGAGATAACCTTTAAACACTAAACGTCTTTAAAAAGTTTAGGAATAGCTTAAATTCACTTAACAGTTAAGTACTTTAAAAACTTACTGGAAAATGTGTAGGAACTAGCAAAGATGAGAAGTTCTCTCAGAAGAGTTTAAAACATATATATTTTCCCTAAGGAGTATTGAAAGAGTGAGTAGGACAAAGACCAAACAAGTTTTAATGATAGAAAATAGAAATTCAGGTCTTTTTTTGTTTTTTTCCTCCTCCTCACAGAATGAGAAAATCACCACATAATAGACTGAAAGTAACTTGTTTGATGTTGGAACATTTTGATGAAGGGAACGTTTATCAAGACTAAGCACAAATGACAAAGTAGAAAAAAGTAGAACTAGCACCTCAGCTGAAACATGCAGATGAAGGAAATGTTTAACTATAAACAAGCTGTAAGTCATATTTCAAGTCCTTACCACAAAAGGGACCTTAGGAATGCTTTAATTCAATCTAGTTTGTTTTATGGTTGAGGAAACTGAGGCCCAGAACAGTTATATTACTTTCTAAAAATCAAGCACTCAGTAAATGCAGAGCAAGGATTGCTTTTATACCTTTGAACTCCAATTCTATTTCTTTTAGAAATAATTGCAGATATAGTTTTCAGATATTTATAATTGACAGTGCCCTAGGAGGATTGAAGGTGAAGACAGAACTCCCAATATTCTCCCAAGACATTATCATCCTTGTCATAATGGACTGCCTTAAAAATCAATCCCAAGGAGGAACCTTGGACTGACTGTTTATCTTACCCTAACCTGCCACCATACCAGTCCAGCCCCATCACCCTGCTCTGGGATTCAGTTTGGAATCCTTGATAATAACAACTGTTTATAACTGGGACATTGTGACAGGTTGGTGCCAATTCTGACTGGTCAGGGCTCATGTCATACCGGTTATTAGAAAAATATTTTGAATATCACCCTTGCCTCCCTGCCTGTATGTCTCAGTCATCAGAAAAATCCCTAAACCTTAGGCCTCAGATTCTCTTCTTTCTAAGGCTCTGGATTGCTCCTGATCTGGCCCAATTTCTTAATCCACCATAACTACAAAAACCTTTTAATATGATGTATGAAACTCACAGTCTGCCATTACTAAAATGACCTCTCTCTTAATTCTCTCTACCAAAGTTCCTTTCCTTCCTTAATTCTAACCCAGCTGACAATGAGGACATCATTTTTGCTTCTCTGTACCCCAATTATTAGATCATATTTCTCCCTTCTCAAAAAATCAAATCAAATCAAATCATGTAGCTACTCTAAAACACATGCCATCAGATTATAGCCTCCTCCCTCTGCTGCAGTTGTCTTTCATCCTTTAGTCATCCCACCTTACTCCTTTAGTATCCTTACCTCCATGCTAAAACAGATTAAAATCTCATGATTCATCATTTTAATCATAATCTGGTCCTGCCATCTTGTCCTCTCTCCCTTTGTCTTACACATATGTGACAAACAAATCTGGGAGAACTCATCTTACCATTTATTCTCTACTTAACCAATCAGTTGACCATAACTGGAAAAAACCATGGCCATGCTATGCTGACTGATCACACTTTACATTTATGATCGCAAATTTCAAAAAGATTCAAACAATGTATTCCCCTGGTCAATTCACTCTTTTACCCTCCAAGATGTTTATAAACAGTTAGAAGCTATATGTCATACATTTGCATTAACAAATTTACTACTTTATAAGTCTGTGTACCCAAGTAATATGATTCCCTCCTTTTCCAATGAATGAATTGTTCATATTCTTACCTAAGTAAAATCCCTATATTTGCCCATTCTATCCCATTCTTTCTCCTCTATTTAAAGTTTGTTCCTATAATTATCCCTTTATCCCCTATCTCTCCTGAAGCATCATGTTTTTCCTCTTTCTCCTGTATCATTCCCATTAGCATGTAAGGAAGCTGAAATATTCCATCTTAAAAAAAAAAAAAAAAAAAAAAAAACCTGACTGCATAGCCTGGGCACCATTTATCAGTCTCTTTTATTGTAAAACTTCTCTAAAACTGCTTAAAAGAGTTTTATATATACTCTGTCTCGACTTCATCACTTCTGTCTTCACTTCACGAAGACCCTAATCCCCAAAACTCTTCTCAAGCTGTGTTCATCAAGGTCAGTATGCCCCTCCATATTGCCTAATCCAGTGGTCAAGCCTTTGTCCTTATCTTACTCTGTCAGCAGTATTTCACATTGTTGATTACCCTCTGCTTCTGGAAATAGTTTCTTTAATGGGTTTCCAAGACAACACAATTTCTTGATTTTTCTCCTACTTCAAGGCCAACATTTTTTCTGTCTCACTTACCCAATCCCTTTCCTCTTCTCATTGTCTAAATGTGAGAGTGCTCCAGCCTCCCTTCCTGTCTCTTCTCTCCTCACACTCATTTCACAAGGGTTCTCAACTAATATCCCAAAGCTTCAAATGGTGTCTATAGCTGGACAACTCCCAAAAATATATTTCTAGCCTGGAACACCCCTCTGAATGCCAGACATAGAGGTTCAGCTGATTTCTACTCTTCATTTTACTTGTTTATAGTCATATTAAGTTTAACATACAACCAACTTTTAATTTCCCCACCCTGTATCTGAGACCTTCCTTTCCACCTTGATAAATAACACCATAACAGTATAGGAAGTTGTGAAATGTTCAGGTTTTGTAAATCTATATGAATTGGAGATATACATGGACCTGCTATTGTATGGTGCTTCATTCAAACACAGGGAAGAAGGGAGGGAGGAGGGAGTAATTTAATAACCGAGAATAATCAAAAGTTGATTCACTTTTTACTGGATACTTCTGCTTCCATCTATGATGCAGTAACATGGATGGAATCACCCTCCCACAAAGAACTTTAATAGCAGTTTGAAGGCATTGGAAATGAATGTAGTCAGGACTTCAGGGACCAAGATTCTAAAGAGAAGGGAAATGCATTAGGGTGAGCTGAGGGAGAGAAGGAAGAGAGTCTTAGCACAGTAGTACCTTGTTTCCCCAAAAATAAGACCTAGCCAGACAATCAGCTCTAATGCATCTTTTGGAGCAAAAATTAATATAAGACCCAGTCTTATTTTACTATAATATAAGACCGGGTTTATATCGTATAATATAAGACTGGGTCTTGTATTAATTTTTGCTCCAAAAGACACATCAGAGCTGATTGTCTGTCTAGGTCTTATTTTCGGGGAAACAGGGTACTATTGTGCTAAGACTTTCTTCTTTCTCTCCCTCAACTCACAAACCATGTCTCTAGCTTAACCTCTTAAGTTGTGTGTTATGAACAGAACTTAAATAATATACGAACAGATATAATCAAAATAAATCACCATATTTACAGATGTGCAGAAGGAAAAAAGAAAAAACCTTCACAACCCTTCCCACCCCTCTTAGTCCCCTTTCCGTCACTGAGATAGATACAGGTTTTTCCTGCTTCCTTTCCCTTAGGAAGATACCTGCCCCCTGCTTGTGCTAAGATTCTGGCCAACAAAGGACACCTGTCAACCTGAACCAACAAGTACGAATCTTCCTTCTTTGGGGGAGTGGGGGTTAGGTGGAGAGTGGCTGGCAACATTGTATATATAGTGTTTATACCTGTCCTCTTTACATAACCTTTTCATTCCTATTGCTCAAAGTCTACTTCTGTATTTCCAGTACCATTAAATTAAGCAATATAAGCAGCAGACTGTAGCAAATTCATTGAATTTCACGACTAAAAAATAGAGGAGATTCCCTTTATCCATGTTTTAAAATAGAGGAAGAAGTAACTAGAAAATTACAGTATATAAAGTCATTTTTATATTCTCTGATTTCCAAAAAGCATTAACTTTCAAATCAAACTCTTGGGTGGGACTCAGCTTTGCCAGTTGACTGGCTATACAACCATGGGCAAAGTGAGCCCTCACTTTCTTCATCTGTAAAATGGGGACAATCAAACTATTGAGTTGAGGATTACCAAAAAAGATATATAAAATACTGTGCCTAGACTGTAATATGTGTACAATACATATTAGCTACTCTTCCTCTGCATAGGTTGGTGTTTATTTTCACAACTGAACTAAATGGATATGATTTTTAAAATTCATTTGTGAGGTCCAGCCTAGCAAAGCTCACACCGTCATCTGCTTCTCCTCCATCTGTCTGCCAACTGACATTCTTTGTTGCTAATCTAAGACCGAGCCATGTGTTCTCCGTATGGGAGACTCTTTCCTGCCCAGGTGGGGAAGCAGACACAATGATCTAATAAGTCTTTGCTGTCTCACTAGGGCAAGTCTTGGGAAAACTTCCAAACATTGAGAGGTTCTGATGAGACACCACAAGTTTGGGTGACTATGTTGTTCATCAAATTTTTTTTTTCTTTTTCTTTTTTTTTTTAACTTTCCTTTTTCCTCCCAAGATCCCTAAACCATGTTTCAATCCTGTCATTACCTGTTTCCTTGTCTCTGTTTAGTCTAGCAGACAGGTCGAGACTCTGAAAAAGATTTCAACATGGGATGTCTGTGTGGTGTCAAGGACGGTATAGATGAAAAGTGTGTATTAAGAGCTGGAAGACTGAGTTAAGAGTCAGGCCCTGATCTGCAAATCCCAAACCTGTAGCATCCCACTCAAAGGAAATGTGCTACTTTGAAAGGGATGTGAAAAGATATAGTCAGTGCTACTGGGTGGTTAGAATTTAATGTCACTATACTTAGCAAGAAGTAAAACGTATAAGCAGAAGTTAAAAAAGAAAGAAAGCACACACCCACACACATAGTGGTGGGACAGTACAGAAGGATGTGCAGAAGGAAAATGAAATTATATTCAGAATTGTATAAAAAAGAACGAGAAAGAAAACTGAGAGGTAAATATTTACCTTTTAATAATTCCGTGGTTCACTGAGTCCTAAGTAAGCATTGTAAACCTGAAAGGTAACACAACAATGGTTGATTGGGAGAGAAATCTTTGAAACCCCCTTGCTATTTAAACAGTTACAGAAAATAAACATGAGGCTTTCACTTTCTATGTTCTTAATATTACACTCATTTTTTAAAACAGTGAAACCTCACGTTTAACTACATGAAGTTAATTGACTATTTAAATTTAAGCAATATTTGGGAAGTAGTAACCATCAAAACCATTTATTTCAGAATTAATACAGGTTTCAGAAACTAAATTGGCATCTCATTCTATCTAGTCACCTTCTACTTTCCGATTGTCAGCCTAATTCCCTTTGTTATAGCCCACACTTATGACCTAGGTAAACTACTTAAAATCTCTGATCCTCAATTTCCACACACACAACATAGCAATTAAAAATCTCTGCCAGCTAATTGTCTCATAGGGAGTGTAATAGTAAAGGCATTTTTACAAAGTGTTTTACCTCTTATGAAGAATTACACTAAAACATTTATTATCATACGGAACAAGCAGGGATTTATATATTCATTTAATTGGCCCCCTGCAAAGGGTGTGACAGGCCTGACCTCAGACCATGTGACCTGGCTATGGATATGCACGATGGTTTGGATCTGTGTACTATATGCTAACTGATCAATATACCATCATTAATTATATTCCTCAGAGAAACTATTTCTTCAAATTGGACTGAAAATCAGGGTCAGTTTCTCAAGGGGAAGACACTATAGCTCACGAAAAACTTTACCTTTCTGCGTGCACAAACCTGTCCGAGGAAGCTTCCCATCATTATTCTCAGCTCTTTCTACCATACACTAGCTTGCATTTTGCTACCACTTCAAAGCCATGTACAATTAACAAGAGCACATAATTAGTGTTTATGTTATCCTAGCCTATCTTGACGCTTCTCACAGGTAGAGACAGGCAGTACCCGTTTGAAACTTTTACACTGCATCTAAGAAGTGTGCCACAGATCTTAATACTTTTCATTTACACGTCTCCAAAGAGAAAATTCAACAGAAAGGTGTCTGCAGCATATTCAGGGACTTACGCCTCTAATTTTATCTGAGGCTCTGTTTTTCAAGCAGTCACATAACTGTTCATGAATGTAGTAATAAAAATTACTTCTGCATTAGGTAGAGAGCTCGGCTTATTTACCATGTACATGAACTTGCTTAGTTTTACCTAGCCGGTCTCTACAAGGATTAGAAAAAAAAAGAGAGAGAGAGAGAGAGAGAGAGAGAGATCTGATATTATATTAAAGTACTTCATTTCTTTCCCAAATTAGTTCTCCTTCTGGAAGATAATGCTGTATAGTTATCCATGTAATACTTTCATTATAACAGAATGGAGAAGAATTGCATTAGCCTCAAAAGAGATATGAACTGGAAAGGTCATTTTTGTGATAATGGAATTCATCAAGGAGACTGAACAGACACTAGGAAAGATTCACAAAAGATGTCATTTTCTCTCTGTCTGAATTTTTTTTTTCTTCTGATTATCAAAAGACCTTAGTTCTTTACAAAAAGTATATATCTTAATTCACATGGAGCCCTGCTTTAGTTTATCATTGGTCTCACTACAAAGGTATTAGGCATTCATGTCTAACCATGAATTACACTGGGTCATCAAGAGGACCTGAATATTTAACATTTAGCAAAGAGCGTCCTCCATCATATTTGATTTCTAACCATTTATATTCCAAAAATAGCTTTTCTTTTCCAGACATGAAAGTAGTACTTTGTGGGGATGTCCTAAATCTCTAGGGTTCTAAATTTACTTCAAGTATTTCAGGTTCTACATTTAAGATAAGTCTTAAACTTTGGAATTTACAGAATTTCAAATATAATACAAAACAATGTCTTGAAGAGGTTTCAATATTTTATAAGAGGGGCTCTTATAAAATAATTATCAGAATAGAGGTTTTCATAATTATTGGAAAAGCTCAATTAAGTTTTACTAAAAACTGAACGATTGATAAATATTTGAGATAGATTCTCTACACTTCTCTTCATCTTTCTAACCTGCAAATTCCCTCAGTTCCACCTCTATTGAACTTAACTAGCTATGTAGCCTTGACAAAACAATTTAACTTCCTTGACTCTCAGTTTCTTCACCTCTAAGATCTGAGTAGGATAATTCCTGCCCTGTCGATCTCATAGAAAGTTGAAGGAAATTACATGGGATTATGTGTGTAAAACTTGAAAGTGTAAAGGGTAAAATGGTAAAGTGTAAATTGTCACTTACACAGTTTCATTCTTATTTTGTTTGCTTGTTTTTTTATATCGAAACCCCACCCACTCATCCTCAATCGCATCATATTTTAATAAAGAAAAGTATGAGATGTGTGTCCTTCCCACTCTCATGCTCTCAAGTCAAAGGAAAATTCTTCTCGGCATTTTGGGGAAAAATTTATGTAGACAAGTTTCTGCTATGGATAGGATGAGCCTGTCATGCCCTGTAACTGCCAGCCTGACTCAGAACCTATGTAATGTCAGAGCAGTGCCAGAGATATCCACATACTGAGTCAGGGTAGGCTCCTAGGGCAAGAGGAAGGTAAAGATAGATGCCCATGAACACATACCTCTGTCAGCCATCCACTTCTCAGTCAGCATCAGCTCTCAAAGACAAAGCCAATTCCAATGCCACGTTCTAGAAATGCCTGACATGCTGCACAGGAGAGCACTGCCCTTATTGTTTGCTTCCTTGTGCTTAGTATTAACTGGAGTGTGCTACTTTCTGCCCCCCAACCAACAAAATAGAGCTTCGTATATTCCAAAGTTTCATTAGGAAGCCATTTGTTTATAACCTCAAAGGAACGACCAATAGGGACGACCAAGCAAGGAATGCTTCAGTCTCCATTCAAACCTAAAAAGTCCATTTTTACCTGAAAGACTAAGCATATGAAAATTAGAGCAAAATAGGGCAAGCGATTAACACAAAATTGGATGAAACAAAAGTAATTATGGATTACGTTTGTTTGGATCTTGAGAAATGAGGTTTATTTAGAGAGGAAAAGTAGTTTGCAAGTTTTTTTGTTTTTGTTTTAATTTGGAAAGAAATTTCAAGATAGTTTCCAGGATTTTCAAGATTTTATACTTCAATTCCAATTTTTTATTTTTTTTTTCAAATGGAGGTCACCTTTAGCTTTAATTAGAGTCATTCGAGAGCTCACAATTGAGACACAGGAAAGAAAGGAGAAGGAAGAGGAGAGAGACATTACAGGACCTAGGCAAGAATTACAAGAAAAGTGAAAGATGAGTTAAAATTAGCATACAGCTGTATGAGATGAAAATATGCCCAAAGTGATGTTGACTGTCATCTGAAATGGATAAAAAGAAAAAAAAAATAGATGAAAATAACTGCAAACTGGTGAAGATAGAGTCGAATCATTCCATGTACCAGCTACAGGAAAACAGTGTCCTCTAATGAAAATTCATTTTGGAAGCCTGAAGCAGGCTGATGATAAGAGGAGCATCATCAGGACAGAGGTGAAGGGCTGAACAGCAAACTCAGCGCAAGTACAGGATGTTTACAAGTCAGGTGCTCGGTACTCAGGGAGTGCCCACACTTTATAGAATAACATCTATGCGGGAAACTCAAAAAGCCAGCTGAGTGCCCATAAATATATGTATATCAAAATAGATGTTGAAAAGTTAGGATGCTCCCTCACATTTGAAAAATGTTTTACACAAAAGGAAAAGTAAGCATGCAGGAAGAGCTCAGTAGAAGTAAGTGCAAATGTATTAACCATTAGGCCAATAATAGCATCTGGCATTGTCGGTTGTCGTGAAATGGCTTGATATATGTCAGTGGTTAATAAAAGGATATTACCATGTGATAACTGATGGTTTTATACCACTGTCTGACTAGCCAACAAGTTGCTGAAACAGCAAATCATTTTACAAGCACTCCAGCAAGCAAGCACTAGAATACTTTTCAGGATTGAGATTTTCAGATACAGACTACCTTGCATACCTCCTGGCTTTGACATGATTTCCCATCAGGAGGACTGTAGCTGAAGTAGCGTGGGGCTTTTATGCACTGGAGAATGTGATAGGGAAGGCAGAGCCCACTCACAAAGAGAGGGGAAACAAAGGAGATGCTGTGACATCAGTCCACCTACAAGTATAGTCATAGCATAAACAACATTGTAATGTCATGACAGTTCCCTGTTGTCTCTAAGTCATTGCACTTGCATTTTTGACAAGGTTGAACAGTTGCCATATTCTTAGCCAAATATTCAGCATAGTAGTAAGCAGTCATTGAGAATCATTCTTCAAATATTTCTAAAATCTTTACCACAACGTGGCTAATGATTTATATTCACCAAGTTGCACTGTCACTATTTTGTAAGTGAACCTGGTACTTCTTTATGAAGAGAATAAGAATTATGTTTAATAATTCTGCCTAGTGTGTTTCGCAAAATTAACGTTCTGGTTAATAGGATTTCAGTAGATACACAAAAGCCATCACAGGGCAAGTGGAAGGATCTTTTTAAACATTATTATTATTATTATTATTATTATTATTATTACTACTACTACTACTACTACTACAAATAAGAAATTAACTAGTTACTATGCTTTTAGGAAATCTTGTCCTATAGGCAAAACAAAACAAAAACATTTATGATAAACTAATAGGAGCCATTAAGATTACTGCTATTATTAATAACAATTATTAAACTTATAGTAGTAAAAAAAAAAAAAAACACAGTTTATTTAGTTTCTACTGCATGCCATGCATTAGACATTTTCCAGTAATGTTTTGTATTGCTCATAACTACCCTATGCAGAAGGTGTTATCACGTTTTCACCAGTGAGGGAACTAAAACACAGAGTGAGTAACTGACCAAATGTCACTTGGTCAAAGTGGAATTTCAAGTCCAGATCTGCCTGAATTCAAAATTTGAGCTTTTCTTCTCATGCTGTAGACACATCCAAATAAGATTGCCTTTGGAGTTTAATGTACTTAGCTCATAAAAACTAGGAAAGTGGAAAAGTAAAGTATTTCTTTAGTCTGAGTATAAAGGTAACCAATCTAAAGCAGAGAGAGGGCAGGCTCCCTGTAAGCTGAACAGACGCAGCCCGGAGTACCTGCTACTTCTGCTTAGCTGACCTGTATCCCTGGTGCTGCCACTCCTACCCCACAAAGGAAACAGTCTTGCCAACCCTCAGACCATGTGGTCCTGTGGAGCTGAAAATATCAGGATATAATTCCTGGTTCTGCCCCTT